>NW_027285095.1:0-180000 GCF_040894005.1 Engystomops pustulosus
CACCTCCTCCTGCATCTCTTCTCCTCCTCCTGCATCTCTTTCTCCTCCTCTGTATCTTCCACCTCCTCCTGTATCTCTTCACCTCCTCCTGTATCTCTTCACCTCCTCCTGTATCTCTTCACCTCCTCCTGTATCTCTTCACCTCCTCCTTTATCTCTTCACCTCCTCCTGTATCTCTTCACCTCCTCCTTTATCTCTTCACCTCCTCCTGTATCTCTTCACCTCCTCCTGTATCTCTTCTCCTCTCTGTATCTCTCCACCTCCTCCTCCTGTATCTCTCCACCTCCTCCTGTATCTCTTCACCTCCTCCTTTTACTCCTTCACCTCCTCCTGTATCTCTTCACCTCCTCCTGTATCTCTTCTCCTCCTCCTGTATCTCTTCTCCTCCTCCTGTATCTCTTCTCCTCCTCCTGTATCTCTTCTCCTCCTCCTGTATCTCTTCCACCTCCTCCTGTATCTCTTCACCTCCTCCTGTATCTCTTCACCTCCTCCTGTATCTCTTCTCCTCCTCCTGTATCTCTCCTCCTCCTCCTGTATCTCTTCTCCTCCTCCTGTATCTCTTTTCCTCCTCCTGTATCTCTCCACCTCCTCCTCCTGTATCTCTCCACCTCCTCCTCCTGTATCTCTCCACCTCCTCCTCCTGTATCTCTTCACCTCCTCCTGTATCTCTCCACCTCCTCCTCCTGTATCTCTCCACCTCCTCCTGTATCTCTTCACCTCCTCCTGTATCTCTTCTCCTCCTCCTGTATCTCTCCACCTCCTCCTGTATCTCTTCTCCTCCTCCTGTATCTCTTCTCCTCCTCCTCCTGTATCTCTCCACTTCCTCCTCCTGTATCTCTCCACCTCCTCCTCCTGTATTCTCTCCACCTCCTCCTCCTGTATCTCTCCACCTCCTCCTCCTGTATCTCTCCACCTCCTCCTCCTGTATCTCTCCACCTCCTCCTCCTGTATCTCTCCACCTCCTCCTCCTGTATCTCTCCACCTCCTCCTCCTGTATCTCTCCACCTCCTCCTACTGTATCTCTCCACCTCCTCCTACTGTATCTCTCCACCTCCTCCTACTGTATCTCTCCACCTCCTCCTACTGTATCTCTCCACCTCCTCCTCCTGTATCTCCCACCTCCTCCTACTGTATCTCTTCTCCTCCTACTGTATCTCTTCTCCTCCTCCTGTATCTCTCCACTTCCTCCTCCTGTATCTCTCCACCTCCTCCTCCTGTATCTCTCCACCTCCTCCTCCTGTATCTCTCCACCTCCTCCTCCTGTATCTCTCCACCTCCTCCTCCTGTATCTCTCCACCTCCTCCTCCTGTATCTCTCCACCTCCTCCTCCTGTATCTCTCCACCTCCTCCTCCTGTATCTCTCCACCTCCTCCTCCTGTATCTCTCCACCTCCTCCTCCTGTATCTCTCCACCTCCTCCTCCTGTATCTCTCCACCTCCTCCTACTGTATCTCTCCACCTCCTCCTCCTGTATCTCTTCTCCTCCTACTGTATCTCTCCACTTCCTCCTCCTGTATCTCTCTACTTCCTCCTCCTGTATCTCTCCACTTCCTCCTTTATCTCTTCACCTCCTCCTGTATCTCTTCACCTCCTCCTGTATCTCTTCTCCTCCTCCTGTATCTCTTCTCCTCCTCCTGTATCTCTCCACCTCCTCCTCCTGTATCTCTCCACCTCCTCCTGTATCTCTTCTCCTCCTCCTGTATCTCTCCACCTCCTCCTGTATCTCTTCTCCTCCTCCTGTATCTCTTTTCCTCTTCCTGTATCTCTCCACCTCCTCTTCCTGTATCTCTCCACCTCCTCCTCCTGTATCTCTCCACCTCCTCCTCCTGTATCTCTCCACCTCCTCCTCCTGTATCTCTTCACCTCCTCCTGTATCTCTCCACCTCCTCCTCCTGTATCTCTCCACCTCCTCCTGTATCTCTTCACCTCCTCCTCCTCTATCTCTCCACCTCCTCCTCCTGTATCTCTCCACCTCCTCCTCCTCTATCTCTCCACCTCCTCCTCCTCTATCTCTCCACCTCCTCCTCCTCTATCTCTCCACCTCCTCCTCCTGTATCTCTTCTCCTCCTCCTGTATCTCTCCACCTCCTCCTGTATCTCTTCTCCTCCTCCTGTATCTCTTTTCCTCCTCCTGTATCTCTCCACCTCCTCCTCCTGTATCTCTCCACCTCCTCCTCCTGTATCTCTCCACCTCCTCCTCCTCTATCTCTCCACCTCCTCCTACTGTATCTCTTCTCCTCCTACTGTATCTCTTCTCCTCCTCCTGTATCTCTCCACTTCCTCCTCCTGTATCTCTCCACCTCCTCCTCCTGTATCTCTCCACCTCCTCCTCTATCTCTCCACCTCCTCCTCCTGTATCTCTCCACCTCCTCCTCCTCTATCTCTCCACCTCCTCCTCCTGTATCTCTCCACCTCCTCCTCCTGTATCTCTTCTCCTCCTCCTGTATCTCTTCTCCTCCTCCTGTATCTCTCCACTCCTCCTGTATCTCTCCACCTCTCCTCCTCCTGTATCTCTCCACCTCCTCCTCCTTTATCTCTCCACCTCCTCCTCCCTCTATCTCTCCACCTCCTCCTCCTCTATCTCTCCACCTCCTCCTCCTCTATCTCTCCACCTCCTCCTGTATCTCTCCTCCTCCCTCTCCTGTATCTCTCCACCTCCTCCTGTATCTCTCTCCTCCTCCTGTATCTCTTCTCCACCTCCTCTGTATCTCTCTCCTCCTCCTCCTGTATCTCTCCACCTCCTCCTCCTGTATCTCTCCACCTCCTCCTCCTCTATCTCTCCACCTCCTCCTCCTGTATCTCTCCACCTCCTCCTCCTCTATCTCTCTCTCCACCTCCTCCTCGTATCTCTTCTCCTCCTCCTGTATCTCTTCTCCTCCTCCTGTATCTCTTCTCCTCCTCCTGTATCTCTCCACTTCCTCCTCCTGTATCTCTCCACCTCCTCCTCCTGTATCTCTCCACCTCCTCCTCCTGTATCTCTCCACCTCCTCCTCCTGTATCTCCACCACCTCCTCCTACTGTATCTCTCCACTCCTCCTCCTGTATCTCTCCACCTCCTCCTCCTGTATCTCTCCACCTCCTCCTCCTGTATCTCTCCACCTCCTCCTCCTGTATCTCTTCTCCTCCTACTGTATCTCTTCTCCTCCTACTGTATCTCTCCACTTCCTCCTCCTGTATCTCTCCACCTCCTCCTCCTGTATCTCTCCACCTCCTCCTCCTGTATCTCTCCACCTCCTCCTCCTGTATCTCTCCACCTCCTCCTCCTGTATCTCTCCACCTCCTCCTCCTGTATCTCTCCACCTCCTCCTCCTGTATCTCTCCACCTCCTCCTCCTGTATCTCTCCACCTCCTCCTCCTGTATCTCTCCACCTCCTCCTCCTGTATCTCTCCACCTCCTCCTCCTGTATCTCTCCACCTCCTCCTCCTGTATCTCTCCACCTCCTCCTCCTGTATCTCTCCACCTCCTCCTCCTGTATCTCTCTCCACCTCCTCCTCCTGTATCTCTCCACCTCCTCCTCCTGTATCTCTCCACCTCCTCCTCCTGTATCTCTCCACCTCCTCCTCCTGTATCTCTCCACCTCCTCCTACTGTATCTCTCCACCTCCTCCTACTGTATCTCTCCACCTCCTCCTCCTGTATCTCTCCACCTCCTCCTCCTGTATCTCTTCTCCTCCTACTGTATCTCTTCTCCTCCTACTGTATCTCTCCACTTCCTCCTCCTGTATCTCTCCACCTCCTCCTCCTGTATCTCTCCACCTCCTCCTCCTGTATCTCTCCACCTCCTCCTCCTGTATCTCTCCACCTCCTCCTCCTGTATCTCTCCACCTCCTCCTCCTGTATCTCTCCACCTCCTCCTCCTGTATCTCTCCACCTCCTCCTCCTGTATCTCTCCACCTCCTCCTCCTGTATCTCTCCACCTCCTCCTCCTTATCTCTCCACCTCCTCCTCCTGTATCTCTCCACCTCCTCCTCCTGTATCTCTTCACCTCCTCCTCCTGTATCTCTTCACCTCCTCCTCGTGTATCTCTTCACCTCCTCCTCGTGTATCTCATCCCCTCCTCGTGTATCTCTTCACCCTCCTCCTCGTGTATCTCATCCCCTCCTCGTGTATCTCTTCACCTCCTCCTCGTGTATCTCATCCCCTCCTCGTGTATCTCAGCCTGTGGATCTCCATCCTATGCTGTTTCTATATCCTCCCTACAGGGTGAAGTTCAGGATCTTACCCTGCTGCAGTCAGATCTGCGCACAGCCGTCTCTGTGGCTGAAAGATTTAGGGAAGAAGCCCAAGAGAAACTGGAGGCGAGTGAGCGAGAGAACCACAGACTGAGGAGCAAGGGTGAGGCCTGGATGCCATGGGCCATGGGCAGCGGATCCCCCTGTGAGGTCTGGTAACAGCCGTCTTCTTCTCATGTAGGTCAGACTCTGTAGACTGGGCAGAAGCCTCCCCCATCAATGGTCCTCTCCAGGGATATCGCAGTCTTCCTAGAGGAGTCATCTTGTCCTCCATGCGGGTGAGCAGAATGGTCACCTTATATTAGGGGATGGTCTCTGACATCACCACTTGCTCTTATCTGAAGTCTCATTGCAGGAGCCATCCTAAAGTCCAGCAGCCTTATGAGTGTGCCACCCAGTACTTCCCTGACCCAGTGTTCAGGTGAGACATCCCAGGTCCATTTGAGGTTTTCCATGTCTGGACATTGCTCAGTATATAACCAGTATCTGTTCTTATTGCAGAAGCTGCATCTTCCCGCAAAGAGAGAAGAGGAAGCCTGGAAACATTACTAAAGGAGTCAAAGGCCACGTGAGTGATGCCACCTGCCCGCAGGACACAATACCCACCGCGCCCACACACCACACACTCAGCAGCTGCCATGTTGTCTTATATCTGCACAGTGAGAATCTGACGGAAGATTCCGGATCCTTCTTCCGGCGTTATGGAGGGTCAAAGAGAGGGGTGTTCCTGCGCTGGGCCCAAGACCGCAC
Organism: Engystomops pustulosus; assembly: GCF_040894005.1. NCBI lineage: Eukaryota > Metazoa > Chordata > Amphibia > Anura > Leptodactylidae > Engystomops > Engystomops pustulosus. The sequence continues at coordinate 4,981 of NW_027285095.1, forward strand.
CTGCGGGTATAAGGTGGGTCGAGAGAGGAATTACTCCCGACTTCAGAGCAAATATCTCAGACATGTAGATATGTAAGACGCTGAGCTGTATGTGAGTTGTAGGCACCAACAATCTATCATGTGTCCTGCAGGGACCCCCATCTTCTAGTGAGTGGTAGGGAACGCCAGTCCATCTATGAGCTGTAGGGATCAGCCGTCACTCCAGATGTTGAGCTGACGTTCATACATTTCTGTCTTGCAGCATGTGGTTATCACCAACTTCAGCACTTCGTGGGTGGACGGCATGGCGCTGTGCGCTCTCCTGCACTCTTACCTCCCGCAGAGTATTCCATATCAGCAGCTCCGGCCTCTGGAGAAGGTACAGCGCCAGCACTCAGCTATTATGGGATGGGTAAGGGCACTCCCCTGCGGCTCTCTGACATGGTCGTTATCTTACAGAGAAAGAACTTACAGCTGGCCTTCCAGGTGGCCGAGGGCGTGGGCATTCCCCCGCTGCTGGTAAGGCCTCCTCCTATATACCTCTGCTTCTGTGTTCTCTCTTCTCTCGCCTCTCACCTGTGATCCTGACTCTTCTCTCGCCTCTCACCTGTCTTCCTGACTCTTCTCTCGCCTCTCACCTGTCTTCCTGACTATTCTCTCGCCTCTCACCTGTCTTCCTGACTCTTCTCTCGCCTCTCACCTGTCTTCCTGACTCTTCTCTCGCCTCTCACCTGTCTTCCTGACTCTTCTCTCGCCTCTCACCTGTCTTCCTGACTCTTCTCTCGCCTCTCACCTGTCTTCCTGACTCTTCTCTCGCCTCTCACCTGTCTTCCTGACTCTTCTCTCGCCTCTCACCTGTCTTCCTGACTCTTCTCTCGCCTCTCACCTGTCTTCCTGACTCTTCTCTCGCCTCTCACCTGTCTTCCTGACTCTTCTCTCGCCTCTCACCTGTCTTCCTGACTCTTCTCTCGCCTCTCACCTGTCTTCCTGACTCTTCTCTCGCCTCTCACCTGTCTTCCTGACTCTTCTCTCGCCTTCTAGACCATTGACCATATGCTTCAGACACAAGGTCCAGACTGGCAGAAAGTTCTACTCTACGTTGAGTCCATTTACCAGAAATTTGAGGCCTGACTATTCCTTGTGCCACTACATAGGACTGAAGACACAGCAGAGGCCATGGTGGTCACCCCCAATCAGTGACTGCACCCTGGTCAAGTCTTGGTGAACATACGTTGCGTGCTTGACCGTTTGGTTTTGGACTCATGACTATGATGGAGTCACTGCAGAATAAAACACATTTGTAATTCTAGAGGTCACATCAGATGCTGGTCCTGCCATGGGATACCCAGCACAAATACAGCCAGTGACGGGCTCCCATAGAGCCCTATTAACTAAATGACTCCCTACTTTTTGCTAAAAATTCTTTCCCTCACATCCCCCCAAGAAATAAATGTACTTACCTTACCCGGAAAACAGTCAGATCAAGGAGGGCACGTGGCTTGCTTATCTTGGGGAATGCCTTCTCACCATTAGGCCCTCCATGTCATGTGACCAGGGTGATGTCATCTAAGGTCCTTTACCCACTAACATTTTAAAAATGTATTAAATCAGAAAATTTCTGGCCACTCACAGGAACCGCAGGGAGAGTCTCAGGAACATGGCAGCTACAAATCAGCAGAGGATCCATGTGTCTCCATCTTAGTCACAGTCCGATCATGTCGTGTTCCTGAGACACTAATAAAGAATATTTGCTTTACCTCGCCCAGGTCCTGTCAGTGCTGAGGGTTTATCTGGAGATGAAACTCCATCATTTTGGACTGGGTGAACTGGTGATCTACCTGAAGGTGGTTATTTTCTACATTTTCTAAATGCACCCCATGTATGTATCTGATCACATGTAATTAGCAGCTTCCACGGGGACATGTGGAATTGTAGAGGTCCATGGAGGCTGCTGTAAACTACTGTGATCTGATACATACACAGGAGACATTTTGAAAGATGTTAGTGGGTCAAGGACCTCATATGACATCACCCTGGTCACATGTAAGAGAGCTAAGTTGATTTAATGGAGATGTGAGGAAAACAATTGTTGGCTAGAAGAAGGGCTCTATGGGAACCTGTCACCAGCTGTATTTGTGACCATGCGGTGACAGGTTCCCTTTGAGGGATAAAAGTTGATAAAGTAATATAATCAGCTCCTCCTTACATCAGGTAACGTGAAGTGCATGGTAGTGTTAGTCACCCATACAGTCATAGCACAAAGTCCTGAAGTCCTGAAGATCCGGGAACAGGAAGGGAAAGGAAAACATGGACACAACCAAAAATCTCTTCATTCCTGACATTCAGATGTTCCCTATTCATGGAAAAGCTGAAGCTACAAACATCTCCCCATGAAGAGCCGGATCGTCACCCGTGCAGGTTATATAAAGCGCTGGACAATGGACGCCATTTATGACAGCGGTTGCTGTGATACCATTAATAAAGCTTTTACCATGTTATGCAGATCCTTCACCTCTTGTGACAAGCTTTTTGTTTTACAATTTTCTGTATTTGACCCAAATCTTAAGTGATGCTTATTCTCTTCCCTTATTCCAGCCTCACAATCTACTCCTCCAGAGCTGCATCAATTCCCTGGAATGGCGTATAAAATGGGTTGTCTGAGAGTAAAAAAAAAATTGTGTGTCCAGGAGAGGGCTGGAGGCATTTATTTGCCTCCGCGGTCCCTCCCGCTGTCCCCTGCCCCTGTTTGGTTACAGGGCATGGAAGCTGAGCTGTGAGCTGCTTCCATCCAGCCGAGGTGTGTCCCCATATCTCAGCGCTGTATCGGTGTGAGGCCACCTGTCTCCATGTCTCAGCGCTGTATCGGTGGGCGGCCACCTGTCCCCATATCTCAGCGCTGTATCGGTGGGCGCCCACCTGTCCCCATATCTCAGCGCTGTATCGGTGTGAGGCCACCTGTCCCCATATCTCAGCGCTGTATCGTAGGGCGGCCACCTGTCCCCATATCTCAGCGCTGTATCGTTGGGCGGCCACCTGTCCCCATATCTCAGCGCTGTATCGGTGTGAGGCCACCTGTCCCCATATCTCAGCGCTGTATCGGTGGGGGGCCACCTGTCTCCATGTCTCAGCGCTGTATCGGTGGGCGGCCACCTGTCCCCATATCTCAGCGCTGTATCGGTGAGCGGCCACCTGTCCCCATATCTCAGCGCTGTATCGGTGGGGGGCCACCTGTCCCCATATCTCAGCGCTGTATCGGTGTGCGGCCACCTGTCCCCATATCTCAGCGCTGTATCGGTGTGAGGCCACCTGTCCCCGTATCTCAGCGCTGTATCGGTGGGCGGCCACCTGTCCCCATATTTCAGCGCTGTATCGGTGTGAGGCCACCTGTCCCCATATCTCAGCGCTGTATCGTAGGGCGGCCACCTATCCCCATATCTCAGCGCTGTATCGGTGGGCGGCCACCTGTCCCCATATCTCAGCGCTGTATCGTTGGGCGGCCACCTGTCTCCATATCTCAGCGCTGTATCGTTTGGCGGCCACCTGTCCCCATATCTCAGCGCTGTATCGGTGTGAGGCCACCTGTCCCCATATCTCAGCGCTGTATCGGTGTGAGGCCACCTGTCCCCATATCTCAGCGCTGTATCGGTGGGCGGCCACCTGTCCCCATATCTCAGCGCTGTATCGTTGGGCGGCCACCTGTCCCCATATCTCAGCGCTGTATCGGTGGGCGGCCACCTGTCCCCATATCTCAGCGCTGTGTCGTTGGGCGGCCACCTGTCCCCATATCTCACATGTATCGGTGTGAGGCCACCTGTCCCCATATCTCAGCGCTGTATCGGTGTCAGGCCACCTGTCCCCATATCTCAGCGCTGTATCGGTGGGCGGCCACCTGTCCCCATATCTCAGCGCTGTATCGGTGGGCGGCCACCTGTCCCCATATCTCAGCGCTGTATTGTTGGGCGGCCACCTGTCCCCATATCTCAGCGCTGTATCGTAGGGCGGCCACCTGTCCCCATATCTCAGCGCTGTATCGTAGGGCGGCCACCTGTCCCCATATCTCAGCGCTGTATCGGTGGGCGGCCACCTGTCCACATATCTCAGCGCTGTATCGGTGTGAGGCCACCTGTCTCCATATCTCAGCGCTGTATCGTAGGGCGGCCACCTGTCCCCATATCTCACATGTATCGGTGTGAGGCCACCTGTCCCCATATCTCAGCGCTGTATCGGTGTGAGGCCACCTGTCCCCATATCTCAGCGCTGTATCGGTGGGCGGCCACCTGTCCCCATATCTCAGCGCTGTATCGGTGTGAGGCCACGTGTCCCCATATCTCAGCGCTGTATCGTAGGGCGGCCACCTGTCCCCATATCTCAGCGCTGTATCGTTGGGCGGCCACCTGTCCCCATATCTCACCGCTGTATCGTTGGGCGGCCACCTGTCCCCATATCTCAGCGCTGTATCGGTGTGAGGCCACCTGTCCCCATATCTCAGCGCTGTATCTGTGTGAGGCCACCTGTCCCCATATCTCAGCGCTGTATCGATGTGAGGCCACCTGTCCCCTTATCTCAGCGCTGTATCGGTGGGCGGCCACCTGTCCCCATATCTCAGCGCTGTATCGGTGGGTGGCCACCTGTCCCCATATCTCAGCGCTGTATCGGTGGGCGGCCACCTGTCCCCATATCTCAGCGCTGTATCGTAGGGCGGCCACCTGTCCCCATATCTCAGCGCTGTATCGGTGGGCGGCCACCTGTCCCCATATCTCAGCGCTGTATCGGTGTGAGGCCACCTGTCCCCATATCTCAGCGCTGTATCGGTGGGCGGCCACCTGTCCCCATATCTCAGCGCTGTATCATAGGGCGGCCACCTGTCCCCATATCTCAGCGCTGTATCGGTGGGCGGCCACCTGTCCCCATATCTCAGCGCTGTATCGGTGTGAGGCCACCTGTCCCCATATCTCAGCGCTGTATCGGTGGGCGGCCACCTGTCCCCATATCTCAGCGCTGTATCGGTGTGAGGCCACCTGTCTCCATATCTCAGCGCTGTATCGGTGGGCGGCCACCTGTCCCCATATCTCAGCGCTGTATCGGTGGGCAGCCACCTGTCCCCATATCTCAGTGCTGTATCGTAGGGCGGCCACCTGTCCCCATATCTCAGCGCTGTATCGGTGGGCGGCCACCTGTCCCCATATCTCAGCGCTGTATCGGTGGGCGGCCACCTGTCCCCATATCTCAGCGCTGTATCGGTGGGCGGCCACCTGTCCCCATATCTCAGCGCTGTATCGTTGGGCGGCCACCTGTCCCCATATCTCACATGTATCGGTGTGAGGCCACCTGTCCCCATATCTCAGCGCTGTATCGGTGTCAGGCCACCTGTCCCCATATCTCAGCGCTGTATCGGTGGGCGGCCACCTGTCCCCATATCTCAGCGCTGTATCGGTGGGCGGCCACCTGTCCCCATATCTCAGCGCTGTATCGGTGTGAGGCCACCTGTCCCCATATCTCAGCGCTGTATCGGTGGGCGGCCACCTGTCCCCATATCTCAGCGCTGTATCATAGGGCGGCCACCTGTCCCCATATCTCAGCGCTGTATCGGTGGGCGGCCACCTGTCCCCATATCTCAGCGCTGTATCGGTGTGAGGCCACCTGTCCCCATATCTCAGCGCTGTATCGGTGGGCGGCCACCTGTCCCCATATCTCAGCGCTGTATCGGTGTGAGGCCACCTGTCTCCATATCTCAGCGCTGTATCGGTGGGCGGCCACCTGTCCCCATATCTCAGCGCTGTATCGGTGGGCAGCCACCTGTCCCCATATCTCAGTGCTGTATCGTAGGGCGGCCACCTGTCCCCATATCTCAGCGCTGTATCGGTGGGCGGCCACCTGTCCCCATATCTCAGCGCTGTATCGTTGGGCGGCCACCTGTCCCCATATCTCAGCGCTGTATCGGTGGGCGGCCACCTGTCCCCATATCTCAGCGCTGTATCGTTGGGCGGCCACCTGTCCCCATATCTCACATGTATCGGTGTGAGGCCACCTGTCCCCATATCTCAGCGCTGTATCGGTGTCAGGCCACCTGTCCCCATATCTCAGCGCTGTATCGGTGGGCGGCCACCTGTCCCCATATCTCAGCGCTGTATCGGTGGGCGGCCACCTGTCCCCATATCTCAGCGCTGTATCGTTGGGCGGCCACCTGTCCCCATATCTCAGCGCTGTATCGTAGGGCGGCCACCTGTCCCCATATCTCAGCGCTGTATCGTAGGGCGGCCACCTGTCCCCATATCTCAGCGCTGTATCGGTGGGCGGCCACCTGTCCCCATATCTCAGTGCTGTATCGGTGGGCGGCCACCTGTCCCCATATCTCAGCGCTGTATCGGTGGGCGGCCACCTGTCCCCATATCTCAGCGCTGTATCGGTGGGCGCCCACCTGTCCCCATATCTCAGCGCTGTATCGGTGTGAGGCCACCTGTCTCCATATCTCAGCGCTGTATCGTAGGGCGGCCACCTGTCCCCACATCTCACATGTATCGGTGTGAGGCCACCTGTCCCCATATCTCAGCGCTGTATCGGTGTGAGGCCACCTGTCCCCATATCTCAGCGCTGTATCGGTGGGCGGCCACCTGTCCCCATATCTCAGCGCTGTATCGGTGTGAGGCCACCTGTCCCCATATCTCAGCGCTGTATCGTTGGGCGGCCACCTGTCCCCATATCTCACCGCTGTATCGTTGGGCGGCCACCTGTCCCCATATCTCAGCGCTGTATCGGTGTGAGGCCACCTGTCCCCATATCTCAGCGCTGTATCTGTGTGAGGCCACCTGTCCCCATATCTCAGCGCTGTATCGATGTGAGGCCACCTGTCCCCATATCTCAGCGCTGTATCGGTGGGCGGCCACCTGTCCCCATATCTCAGCGCTGTATCGGTGGGTGGCCACCTGTCCCCATATCTCAGCGCTGTATCGGTGGGCGGCCACCTGTCCCCATATCTCAGCGCTGTATCGTAGGGCGGCCACCTGTCCCCATATCTCAGCGCTGTATCGGTGTCAGGCCACCTGTCCCCATATCTCAGCGCTGTATCGGTGTGAGGCCACCTGTCCCCATATCTCAGCGCTGTATCGGTGGGCGGCCACCTGTCCCCATATCTCAGCGCTGTATCGGTGGGCGGCCACCTGTCCCCATATCTCAGCGCTGTATCGGTGGGCGGCCACCTGTCCCCATATCTCAGCGCTGTATCGGTGTGAGGCCACCTGTCCCCATATCTCAGCGCTGTATCGGTGGGCGGCCACCTGTCCCCATATCTCAGCGCTGTATCGGTGTGAGGCCACCTGTCTCCATATCTCAGCGCTGTATCGGTGGGCGGCCACCTGTCCCCATATCTCAGCGCTGTATCGGTGGGCAGCCACCTGTCCCCATATCTCAGTGCTGTATCGTAGGGCGGCCACCTGTCCCCATATCTCAGCGCTGTATCGTAGGGCGGCCACCTGTCCCCATATCTCAGCGCTGTATCGGTGGGCGGCCACCTGTCCCCATATCTCAGCGCTGTATCGGTGTGAGGCCACCTGTCCCCATATCTCAGTGCTGTATCGGTGGGCGGCCACCTGTCCCCATATCTCAGCGCTGTATCGTAGGGCGGCCACCTGTCCCCATATCTCAGCGCTGTATCGGTGGGCGCCCACCTGTCCCCATATCTCAGCGCTGTATCGGTGTGAGGCCACCTGTCTCCATATCTCAGCGCTGTATCGTAGGGCGGCCACCTGTCCCCATATCTCAGCGCTGTATCGGTGGGCGCCCACCTGTCCCCATATCTCAGCGCTGTATCGGTGTGAGGCCACCTGTCCCCATATCTCAGCGCTGTATCGTAGGGCGGCCACCTGTCCCCATATCTCAGCGCTGTATCGTTGGGCGGCAACCTGTCCCCATATCTCACCGCTGTATCGTTGGGCGGCCACCTGTCCCCATATCTCAGCGCTGTATCGGTGTGAGGCCACCTGTCCCCATATCTCAGCGCTGTATCTGTGTGAGGCCACCTGTCCCCATATCTCAGCGCTGTATCGGTGTGAGGCCACCTGTCCCCATATCTCAGCGATGTATCGGTGGGCGGCCACCTGTCCCCATATCTCAGCGCTGTATCGGTGGGCGGCCACCTGTCCCCATATCTCAGCGCTGTATCGGTGGGCGCCCACCTGTCCCCATATCTCAGCGCTGTATCGGTGGGCGGCCACCTGTCCCCATATCTCAGCGCTGTATCGGTGTGAGGCCACCTGTCCCCATATCTCAGCGCTGTATCGGTGGGCGGCCACCTGCCCCCATATCTCAGCGCTGTATCGGTGGGCGGCCACCTGTCCCCATATCTCAGCGCTGTATCGTAGGGCGGCCACCTGTCCCCATATCTCAGCGCTGTATCGGTGGGCGGCCACCTGTCCCCATATCTCAGCGCTGTATCGGTGTGAGGCCACCTGTCCCCATATCTCAGCGCTGTATCGGTGGGCGGCCACCTGTCCCCATATCTCAGCGCTGTATCGTAGGGCGGCCACCTGTCCCCATATCTCAGCGCTGTATCGGTGGGAGGCCACCTGTCCCCATATCTCACCGCTGTATCGGTGGGCGGCCACCTGTCCCCATATCTCAGCGCTGTATCGGTGGGCGGCCACCTGTCCCCATATCTCAGCGCTGTATCGGTGGGCGCCCACCTGTCCCCATATCTCAGCGCTGTATCGGTGTGAGGCCACCTGTCTCCATATCTCAGCGCTGTATCGTAGGGCGGCCACCTGTCCCCATATCTCAGCGCTGTATCGGTGGGCGCCCACCTGTCCCCATATCTCAGCGCTGTATCGGTGTGAGGCCACCTGTCCCCATATCTCAGCGCTGTATCGGTGTGAGGCCACCTGTCCCCATATCTCAGCGCTGTATCGGTGGGCGGCCACCTGTCCCCATATCTCAGCGCTGTATCGGTGGGCGCCCACCTGTCCCCATATCTCAGCGCTGTATCGGTGGGCGGCCACCTGTCCCCATATCTCAGCGCTGTATCGGTGTGAGGCCACCTGTCCCCATATCTCAGCGCTGTATCGGTGGGCGGCCACCTGTCCCCATATCTCAGCGCTGTATGGGTGGGCGGCCACCTGTCCCCATATCTCAGCGCTGTATCGGTGGGCGGCCACCTGTCCCCATATCTCAGCGCTGTATCGTAGGGCGGCCACCTGTCCCCATATCTCAGCGCTGTATCGGTGGGCGGCCACCTGTCCCCATATCTCAGCGCTGTATCGGTGGGCGGCCACCTGTCCCCATATCTCAGCGCTGTATCGGTGGGCGGCCACCTGTCCCCATATCTCAGCGCTGTATCGGTGGGCGGCCACCTGTCCCCATATCTCAGCGCTGTATCGGTGGGCGGCCACCTGTCCCCATATCTCAGCGCTGTATCGTAGGGCGGCCACATGTCCCCATATCTCACCGCTGTATCGGTGGGCGGCCAAATGTCCCCATATCTCAGCGCTGTATCGGTGGGCGGCCACCTGTCCCCATATCTCAGCGCTGTATCGGTGGGCGCCCACCTGTCCCCATATCTCAGCGCTGTATCGGTGTGAGGCCACCTGTCTCCATATCTCAGCGCTGTATCGTAGGGCGGCCACCTGTCCCCATATCTCAGCGCTGTATCGGTGGGCGCCCACCTGTCCCCATATCTCAGCGCTGTATCGGTGTGAGGCCACCTGTCCCCATATCTCAGCGCTGTATCGGTGTGAGGCCACCTGTCCCCATATCTCAGCGCTGTATCGGTGTGAGGCCACCTGTCCCCATATCTCAGCGCTGTATCGGTGGGCGGCCACCTGTCCCCATATCTCAGCGCTGTATCGGTGTGAGGCCACTTGTCCCCATATCTCAGCGCTGTATCGTAGGGCGGCCACCTGTCCCCATATCTCAGCGCTGTATCGGTGGGCGGCCACCTGTCCCCATATCTCACCGCTGTATCGTTGGGTGGCCACCTGTCCCCATATCTCAGCGCTGTATCGGTGTGAGGCCACCTGTCCCCATATCTCAGCGCTGTATCGGTGTGAGGCCACCTGTCCCCATATCTCAGCGCTGTATCGGTGTGAGGCCACCTGTCCCCATATCTCAGCGCTGTATCGGTGGGCGGCCACCTGTCCCCATATCTCAGCGCTGTATCGGTGGGCGGCCACCTGTCCCCATATCTCAGCGCTGTATCGTAGGGCGGCCACCTGTCAACATATCTCAGCGCTGTATCGGTGGGCGGCCACCTGTCCCCATATCTCAGCGCTGTATCGGTGGGCGGCCACCTGTCCCCATATCTCAGCGCTGTATCGGTGTGAGGCCACCTGTCCCCATATCTCAGCGCTGTATCGGTGGGCGGCCACCTGTCCCCATATCTCAGCGCTGTATCGTAGGGCGGCCACCTGTCCCCATATCTCAGCGCTGTATCGGTGGGCGGCCACCTGTCCCCATATCTCAGCGCTGTATCGGTGTGAGGCCACCTGTCTCCATATCTCAGCGCTGTATCGGTGGGCGCCCACCTGTCCCCATATCTCAGCGCTGTATCGGTGTGAGGCCACCTGTCCCCATATCTCAGCGCTGTATCGGTGTGAGGCCACCTGTCCCCATATCTCAGCGCTGTATCGGTGGGCGGCCACCTGTCCCCATATCTCAGCGCTGTATCGGTGGGCGGCCACCTGTCCCCATATCTCAGCGCTGTATCGGTGGGCGGCCACCTGTCCCCATATCTCAGCGCTGTATCGGTGGGCGGCCACCTGTCCCCATATCTCAGCGCTGTATCGGTGGGGGGCCACCTGTCCCCATATCTCAGCGCTGTATCGGTGGGCGGCCACCTGTCCCCATATCTCAGCGATGTATCGGTGGGCGGCCACCTGTCCCCATATCTCAGCGCTGTATCGGTGGGCGGCCACCTGTCCCCATATCTCAGCGCTGTATCGTAGGGCGGCCACATGTCCCCATATCTCACCGCTGTATCGGTGGGCGGCCAAATGTCCCCATATCTCAGCGCTGTATCGGTGGGCGGCCACCTGTCCCCATATCTCAGCGCTGTATCGGTGGGCGCCCACCTGTCCCCATATCTCAGCGCTGTATCGGTGTGAGGCCACCTGTCTCCATATCTCAGCGCTGTATCGTAGGGCGGCCACCTGTCCCCATATCTCAGCGCTGTATCGGTGGGCGCCCACCTGTCCCCATATCTCAGCGCTGTATCGGTGTGAGGCCACCTGTCCCCATATCTCAGCGCTGTATCGGTGTGAGGCCACCTGTCCCCATATCTCAGCGCTGTATCGGTGTGAGGCTACCTGTCCCCATATCTCAGCGCTGTATCGGTGGGCGGCCACCTGTCCCCATATCTCAGCGCTGTATCGGTGTGAGGCCACTTGTCCCCATATCTCAGCGCTGTATCGTAGGGCGGCCACCTGTCCCCATATCTCAGCGCTGTATCGGTGGGCGGCCACCTGTCCCCATATCTCACCGCTGTATCGTTGGGTGGCCACCTGTCCCCATATCTCAGCGCTGTATCGGTGTGAGGCCACCTGTCCCCATATCTCAGCGCTGTATCGGTGTGAGGCCACCTGTCCCCATATCTCAGCGCTGTATCGGTGTGAGGCCACCTGTCCCCATATCTCAGCGCTGTATCGGTGTGAGGCCACCTGTCCCCATATCTCAGCGCTGTATCGGTGGGCGGCCACCTGTCCCCATATCTCAGCGCTGTATCGGTGGGCGGCCACCTGTCCCCATATCTCAGCGCTGTATCGGTGGGCGGCCACCTGTCCCCATATCTCAGCGCTGTATCGGTGGGCGGCCACCTGTCCCCATATCTCAGCGCTGTATCGGTGTGAGGCCACCTGTCCCCATATCTCAGCGCTGTATCGTAGGGCGGCCACCTGTCCCCATATCTCAGCGCTGTATCGTAGGGCGGCCACCTGTCCCCATATCTCAGCGCTGTATCGGTGGGCGGCCACCTGTCCCCATATCTCAGCGCTGTATCGGTGTGAGGCCACCTGTCCCCATATCTCAGCGCTGTATCGGTGTGAGGCCACCTGTCCCCATATCTCAGCGCTGTATCGGTGTGAGGCCACCTGTCCCCATATCTCAGCGCTGTATCGGTGGGCGGCCACCTGTCCCCATATCTCAGCGCTGTATCGGTGGGCGGCCACCTGTCTCCATATCTCAGCGCTGTATCGGTGGGCGGCCACCTGTCCCCATATCTCAGCGCTGTATCGGTGGGCGGCCACCTGTCCCCATATCTCAGCGCTGTATCGGTGGGCGGCCACCTGTCCCCATATCTCAGCGCTGTATCGGTGGGCGGCCACCTGTCCCCATATCTCAGCGCTGTATCGTTAGGCGGCCACCTGTCCCCATATCTCAGCGCTGTATCGTTGGGCGGCCACCTGTCCCCAAATCTCAGCGCTGTATCGGTGGGCGGCCACCTGTCCCCATATCTCAGCGCTGTATCGGTGTGAGGCCACCTGTCCCCATATCTCAGCGCTATATCGGTGTGAGGCCACCTGTCCCCATATCTCAGCGCTGTATCGGTGGGCGGCCACCTGTCCCCATATCTCAGCGCTGTATCGGTGGGCGGCCACCTGTCCCCATATCTCAGCGCTGTATCGGTGGGCGGCCACCTGTCCCCATATCTCAGCGCTGTATCGTAGGGCGGCCACCTGTCAACATATCTCAGCGCTGTATCGGTGGGCGGCCACCTGTCCCCATATCTCAGCGCTGTATCGGTGGGCGGCCACCTGTCCCCATATCTCAGCGCTGTATCGGTGTGAGGCCACCTGTCCCCATATCTCAGCGCTGTAACGGTGGGCGGCCACCTGTCCCCATATCTCAGCGCTGTATCGTAGGGCGGCCACCTGTCCCCATATCTCAGCGCTGTATCGGTGGGCGGCCACCTGTCCCCATATCTCAGCGCTGTATCGGTGTGAGGCCACCTGTCTCCATATCTCAGCGCTGTATCGGTGGGCGCCCACCTGTCCCCATATCTCAGCGCTGTATCGGTGTGAGGCCACCTGTCCCCATATCTCAGCGCTGTATCGGTGTGAGGCCACCTGTCCCCATATCTCAGCGCTGTATCGGTGGGCGGCCACCTGTCCCCATATCTCAGCGCTGTATCGGTGGGCGGCCACCTGTCCCCATATCTCAGCGCTGTATCGGTGGGCGGCCACCTGTCCCCATATCTCAGCGCTGTATCGGTGGGCGGCCACCTGTCCCCATATCTCAGCGCTGTATCGGTGGGGGGCCACCTGTCCCCATATCTCAGCGCTGTATCGGTGGGCGGCCACCTGTCCCCATATCTCAGCGATGTATCGGTGGGCGGCCACCTGTCCCCATATCTCAGCGCTGTATCGGTGGGCGCCCACCTGTCCCCATATCTCAGCGCTGTATCGGTGTGAGGCCACCTGTCTCCATATCTCAGCGCTGTATCGTAGGGCGGCCACCTGTCCCCATATCTCAGCGCTGTATCGGTGGGCGCCCACCTGTCCCCATATCTCAGCGCTGTATCGTAGGGCGGCCACCTGTCCCCATATCTCAGCGCTGTATCGGTGGGCGGCCACCTGTCCCCATATCTCAGCGCTGTATCGGTGGGCGGCCACCTGTCCCCATATCTCACCGCTGTATCGTTGGGTGGCCACCTGTCCCCATATCTCAGCGCTGTATCGGTGTGAGGCCACCTGTCCCCATATCTCAGCGCTGTATCGGTGTGAGGCCACCTGTCCCCATATCTCAGCGCTGTATCGGTGTGAGGCCACCTGTCCCCATATCTCAGCGCTGTATCGGTGTGAGGCCACCTGTCCCCATATCTCAGCGCTGTATCGGTGGGCGGCCACCTGTCCCCATATCTCAGCGCTGTATCGGTGTGAGGCCACCTGTCCCCATATCTCAGCGCTGTAACGGTGGGCGGCCACCTGTCCCCATATCTCAGCGCTGTATCGTAGGGCGGCCACCTGTCCCCATATCTCAGCGCTGTATCGGTGGGCGGCCACCTGTCCCCATATCTCAGCGCTGTATCGGTGTGAGGCCACCTGTCTCCATATCTCAGCGCTGTATCGGTGGGCGCCCACCTGTCCCCATATCTCAGCGCTGTATCGGTGTGAGGCCACCTGTCCCCATATCTCAGCGCTGTATCGGTGTGAGGCCACCTGTCCCCATATCTCAGCGCTGTATCGGTGGGCGGCCACCTGTCCCCATATCTCAGCGCTGTATCGGTGGGCGGCCACCTGTCCCCATATCTCAGCGCTGTATCGGTGGGCGGCCACCTGTCCCCATATCTCAGCGCTGTATCGGTGGGCGGCCACCTGTCCCCATATCTCAGCGCTGTATCGGTGGGGGGCCACCTGTCCCCATATCTCAGCGCTGTATCGGTGGGCGGCCACCTGTCCCCATATCTCAGCGATGTATCGGTGGGCGGCCACCTGTCCCCATATCTCAGCGCTGTATCGGTGGGCGCCCACCTGTCCCCATATCTCAGCGCTGTATCGGTGTGAGGCCACCTGTCTCCATATCTCAGCGCTGTATCGTAGGGCGGCCACCTGTCCCCATATCTCAGCGCTGTATCGGTGGGCGCCCACCTGTCCCCATATCTCAGCGCTGTATCGTAGGGCGGCCACCTGTCCCCATATCTCAGCGCTGTATCGGTGGGCGGCCACCTGTCCCCATATCTCAGCGCTGTATCGGTGGGCGGCCACCTGTCCCCATATCTCACCGCTGTATCGTTGGGTGGCCACCTGTCCCCATATCTCAGCGCTGTATCGGTGTGAGGCCACCTGTCCCCATATCTCAGCGCTGTATCGGTGTGAGGCCACCTGTCCCCATATCTCAGCGCTGTATCGGTGTGAGGCCACCTGTCCCCATATCTCAGCGCTGTATCGGTGGGCGGCCACCTGTCCCCATATCTCAGCGCTGTATCGGTGGGCGGCCACCTGTCCCCATATCTCAGCGCTGTATCGGTGTGAGGCCACCTGTCTCCATATCTCAGCGCTGTATCGGTGGGCGCCCACCTGTCCCCATATCTCAGCGCTGTATCGGTGTGAGGCCACCTGTCCCCATATCTCAGCGCTGTATCGGTGTGAGGCCACCTGTCCCCATATCTCAGCGCTGTATCGGTGGGCGGCCACCTGTCCCCATATCTCAGCGCTGTATCGGTGGGCGGCCACCTGTCCCCATATCTCAGCGCTGTATCGGTGGGCGGCCACCTGTCCCCATATCTCAGCGCTGTATCGGTGGGCGGCCACCTGTCCCCATATCTCAGCGCTGTATCGGTGGGGGGCCACCTGTCCCCATATCTCAGCGCTGTATCGGTGGGCGGCCACCTGTCCCCATATCTCAGCGATGTATCGGTGGGCGGCCACCTGTCCCCATATCTCAGCGCTGTATCGGTGGGCGCCCACCTGTCCCCATATCTCAGCGCTGTATCGGTGTGAGGCCACCTGTCTCCATATCTCAGCGCTGTATCGTAGGGCGGCCACCTGTCCCCATATCTCAGCGCTGTATCGGTGGGCGCCCACCTCTCCCCATATCTCAGCGCTGTATCGTAGGGCGGCCACCTGTCCCCATATCTCAGCGCTGTATCGGTGGGCGGCCACCTGTCCCCATATCTCAGCGCTGTATCGGTGGGCGGCCACCTGTCCCCATATCTCAGCGCTGTATCGTTGGGTGGCCACCTGTCCCCATATCTCAGCGCTGTATCGGTGTGAGGCCACCTGTCCCCATATCTCAGCGCTGTATCGGTGTGAGGCCACCTGTCCCCATATCTCAGCGCTGTATCGGTGTGAGGCCACCTGTCCCCATATCTCAGCGCTGTATCGGTGGGCGGCCACCTGTCCCCATATCTCAGCGCTGTATTGGTGTGAGGCCACCTGTCCCCATATCTCAGCGCTGTATCGGTGGGCGGCCACCTGTCCCCATATCTCAGCGCTGTATCGGTGGGCGGCCACCTGTCCCCATATCTCAGCGCTGTATCGGTGTGAGGCCACCTGTCCCCATATCTCAGCGCTGTATCGGTGGGCGCCCACCTGTCCCCATATCTCAGCGCTGTATCGTTAGGCGGCCACCTGTCCCCATATCTCAGCGCTGTATCGTTGGGCGGCCACCTGTCCCCATATCTCAGCGCTGTATCGGTGGGCGGCCACCTGTCCCCATATCTCAGCGCTGTATTGGTGTGAGGCCACCTGTCCCCATATCTCAGCGCTGTATCGGTGTGAGGCCACCTGTCCCCATATCTCAGCGCTGTATCGGTGGGCGGCCACCTGTCCCCATATCTCAGCGCTGTATCGGTGGGCGGCCACCTGTCCCCATATCTCAGCGCTGTATCGGTGGGCGGCCACCTGTCCCCATATCTCAGCGCTGTATCGTAGGGCGGCCACCTGTCCCCATATCTCAGCGCTGTATCGTAGGGCGGCCACCTGTCAACATATCTCAGCGCTGTATCGTAGGGCGGCCACCTGTCCCCATATCTCACCGCTGTATCGTTGGGTGGCCACCTGTCCCCATATCTCAGCGCTGTATCGGTGTGAGGCCACCTGTCCTCATATCTCAGCGCTTTATCGGTGTGAGGCCACCTGTCCCCATATCTCAGCGCTGTATCGGTGTGAGGCCACCTGTCCCCATATCTCAGCGCTGTATCGGTGGGCGGCCACCTGTCCCCATATCTCAGCGCTGTATCGATGGGCGGCCACCTGTCCCCATATCTCAGCGCTGTATCGGTGGGCGGCCACCTGTCCCCATATCTCAGCGCTGTATCGGTGGGCGGCCACCTGTCCCCATATCTCAGCGCTGTATCGGTGTGAGGCCACCTGTCCCCATATCTCAGCGCTGTATCGTAGGGCGGCCACCTGTCCCCATATCTCAGCGCTGTATCGTAGGGCGGCCACCTGTCCCCATATCTCAGCGCTGTATCGTAGGGCGGCCACCTGTCCCCATATCTCAGCGCTGTATCGGTGTGAGGCCACCTGTCCCCATATCTCAGCGCTGTATCGGTGTGAGGCCACCTGTCCCCATATCTCAGCGCTGTATCGGTGGGCGGCCACCTGTCCCCATATCTCAGCGCTGTATCGGTGTGAGGCCACCTGTCCCCATATCTCAGCGCTGTATCGGTGTGAGGCCACCTGTCCCCATATCTCAGCGCTGTATCGGTGGGCGGCCACCTGTCCCCATATCTCAGCGCTGTATCGGTGGGCGGCCACCTGTCCCCATATCTCAGCGCTGTATCGTTAGGCGGCCACCTGTCCCCATATCTCCGCGCTGTATCGGTGGGCGGCCACCTGTCCCCATATCTCAGCGCTGTATCGGTGGGCGGCCACCTGTCCCCATATCTCAGCGCTGTATCGGTGTGAGGCCACCTGTCCCCATATCTCAGCGCTGTATCGGTGTGAGGCCACCTGTCCCCATATCTCAGCGCTGTATCGGTGGGCGGCCACCTGTCCCCATATCTCAGCGCTGTATCGGTGGGCGGCCACCTGTCCCCATATCTCAGCGCTGTATCGGTGGGCGGCCACCTGTCCCCATATCTCAGCGCTGTATCGTAGGGCGGCCACCTGTCAACATATCTCAGCGCTGTATCGTAGGGCGGCCACCTGTCCCCATATCTCAGCGCTGTATCGGTGGGCGGCCACCTGTCCCCATATCTCAGCGCTGTATCGGTGTGAGGCCACCTGTCCCCATATCTCAGCGCTCTATCGGTGGGCGGCCACCTGTCCCCATATCTCAGCGCTGTATCGTAGGGCGGCCACCTGTCCCCATATCTCAGCGCTGTATCGGTGGGCGGCCACCTGTCCCCATATCTCAGCGCTGTATCGGTGTGAGGCCACCTATCTCCATATCTCAGCGCTGTATCGGTGGGCGCCCACCTGTCCCCATATCTCAGCGCTGTATCGGTGTGAGGCCACCTGTCCCCATATCTCAGCGCTGTATCGGTGTGAGGCCACCTGTCCCCATATCTCAGCGCTGTATCGGTGGGCGGCCACCTGTCCCCATATCTCAGCGCTGTATCGGTGGGCGGCCACCTGTCCCCATATCTCAGCGCTGTATCGGTGGGCGGCCACCTGTCCCCATATCTCAGCGCTGTATCGGTGGGGGGCCACCTGTCCCCATATCTCAGCGCTGTATCGGTGGGCGGCCACCTGTCCCCATATCTCAGCGCTGTATCGGTGGGCGGCCACCTGTCCCCATATCTCACCGCTGTATCGTTGGGTGGCCACCTGTCCCCATATCTCAGCGCTGTATCGGTGGGCGGCCACCTGTCCCCATATCTCAGCGCTGTATCGGTGTGAGGCCACCTGTCTCCATATCTCAGCGCTGTATCGGTGGGCGGCCACCTGTCCCCATATCTCAGCGCTGTATCGGTGTGAGGCCACCTGTCCCCATATCTCAGCGCTGTATCGGTGTGAGGCCACCTGTCCCCATATCTCAGCGCTGTATCGGTGGGCGGCCACCTGTCCCCATATCTCAGCGCTGTATCGGTGGGCGGCCACCTGTCCCCATATCTCAGCGCTGTATCGGTGGGCGGCCACCTGTCCCCATATCTCAGCGATGTATCGGTGGGCGCCCACCTGTCCCCATATCTCAGCGCTGTATCGGTGGGCGGCCACCTGTCCCCATATCTCAGCGCTGTATCGGTGGGCGGCCACCTGTCCCCATATCTCAGCGCTGTATCGGTGGGCGGCCACCTGTCCCCATATCTCAGCGCTGTATCGGTGGGGGGCCACCTGTCCCCATATCTCAGCGCTGTATCGGTGGGCGGCCACCTGTCCCCATATCTCAGCGCTGTATCGGTGGGCGGCCACCTGTCCCCATATCTCACCGCTGTATCGTTGGGTGGCCACCTGTCCCCATATCTCAGCGCTGTATCGGTGTGAGGCCACCTGTCCCCATATCTCAGCGCTGTATCGGTGTGAGGCCACCTGTCCCCATATCTCAGCGCTGTATCGGTGTGAGGCCACCTGTCCCCATATCTCAGCGCTGTATCGGTGGGCGGCCACCTGTCCCCATATCTCAGCGCTGTATCGGTGGGCGGCCACCTGTCCCCATATCTCAGCGCTGTATCGGTGGGCGGCCACCTGTCCCCATATCTCAGCGCTGTATCGGTGGGCGGCCACCTGTCCCCATATCTCAGCGCTGTATCGGTGTGAGGCCACCTGTCCCCATATCTCAGCGCTGTATCGGTGTGAGGCCACCTGTCCCCATATCTCAGCGCTGTATCGGTGTGAGGCCACCTGTCCCCATATCTCAGCGCTGTATCGGTGGGCGGCCACCTGTCCCCATATCTCAGCGCTGTATCGGTGGGCGGCCACCTGTCCCCATATCTCAGCGCTGTATCGGTGGGCGGCCACCTGTCCCCATATCTCAGCGCTGTATCGGTGGGCGGCCACCTGTCCCCATATCTCAGCGCTGTATCGGTGTGAGGCCACCTGTCCCCATATCTCAGCGCTGTATCGTAGGGCGGCCACCTGTCCCCATATCTCAGCGCTGTATCGTAGGGCGGCCACCTGTCCCCATATCTCAGCGCTGTATCGGTGGGCGGCCACCTGTCCCCATATCTCAGCGCTGTATCGGTGTGAGGCCACCTGTCCCCATATCTCAGCGCTGTATCGGTGTGAGGCCACCTGTCTCCATATCTCAGCGCTGTATCGGTGGGCGCCCACCTGTCCCCATATCTCAGCGCTGTATCGGTGTGAGGCCACCTGTCCCCATATCTCAGCGCTGTATCGGTGTGAGGCCACCTGTCCCCATATCTCAGCGCTGTATCGGTGGGCGGCCACCTGTCCCCATATCTCAGCGCTGTATCGGTGGGCGGCCACCTGTCCCCATATCTCAGCGCTGTATCGGTGGGCGGCCACCTGTCCCCATATCTCAGCGCTGTATCGGTGGGCGGCCACCTGTCCCCATATCTCAGCGCTGTATCGGTGTGAGGCCACCTGTCCCCATATCTCAGCGCTGTATCGTAGGGCGGCCACCTGTCCCCATATCTCAGCGCTGTATCGTAGGGCGGCCACCTGTCCCCATATCTCAGCGCTGTATCGTTGGGCGGCCACCTGTCCCCATATCTCAGCGCTGTATCGGTGTGAGGCCACCTGTCCCCATATCTCAGCGCTGTATCGGTGTGAGGCCACCTGTCCCCATATCTCAGCGCTGTATCGGTGGGCGGCCACCTGTCCCCATATCTCAGCGCTGTATCGGTGGGCGGCCACCTGTCCCCATATCTCAGCGCTGTATCGTTAGGCGGCCACCTGTCCCCATATCTCAGCGCTGTATCGGTGGGCGGCCACCTGTCCCCATATCTCAGCGCTGTATCGTTAGGCGGCCACCTGTCCCCATATCTCAGCGCTGTATCGTTGGGTGGCCACCTGTCCCCATATCTCAGCGCTGTATCGGTGTGAGGCCACCTGTCCCCATATCTCAGCGCTGTATCGGTGTGAGGCCACCTGTCCCCATATCTCAGCGCTGTATCGGTGTGAGGCCACCTGTCCCCATATCTCAGCGCTGTATCGGTGGGCGGCCACCTGTCCCCATATCTCAGCGCTGTATCGGTGGGCGGCCACCTGTCCCCATATCTCAGCGCTGTATCGTTGGGTGGCCACCTGTCCCCATATCTCAGCGCTGTATCGGTGTGAGGCCACCTGTCCCCATATCTCAGCGCTGTATCGGTGTGAGGCCACCTGTCCCCATATCTCAGCGCTGTATCGGTGTGAGGCCACCTGTCCCCATATCTCAGCGCTGTATCGGTGGGCGGCCACCTGTCCCCATATCTCAGCGCTGTATCGGTGGGCGGCCACCTGTCCCCATATCTCAGCGCTGTATCGGTGGGCGGCCACCTGTCCCCATATCTCAGCGCTGTATCGGTGGGCGGCCACCTGTTCCCATATCTCAGCGCTGTATCGGTGTGAGGCCACCTGTCCCCATATCTCAGCGCTGTATCGGTGTGAGGCCACCTGTCCCCATATCTCAGCGCTGTATCGGTGTGAGGCCACCTGTCCCCATATCTCAGCGCTGTATCGGTGGGCGGCCACCTGTCCTCATATCTCAGCGCTGTATCGGTGGGCGGCCACCTGTCCCCATATCTCAGCGCTGTATCGGTGGGCGGCCACCTGTCCCCATATCTCAGTGCTGTATCGGTGGGCGGCCACCTGTCCCCATATCTCAGCGCTGTATCGGTGTGAGGCCACCTGTCCCCATATCTCAGCGCTGTATCGTAGGGCGGCCACCTGTCCCCATATCTCAGCGCTGTATCGTAGGGCGGCCACCTGTCCCCATATCTCAGCGCTGTATCGGTGGGCGGCCACCTGTCCCCATATCTCAGCGCTGTATCGGTGTGAGGCCACCTGTCCCCATATCTCAGCGCTGTATCGGTGTGAGGCCACCTGTCCCCATATCTCAGCGCTGTATCGGTGGGCGGCCACCTGTCCCCATATCTCAGCGCTGTATCGGTGGGCGGCCACCTGTCCCCATATCTCAGCGCTGTATCGGTGGGCGGCCACCTGTCCCCATATCTCAGCGCTGTATCGGTGGGGGGCCACCTGTCCCCATATCTCAGCGCTGTATCGGTGGGCGGCCACCTGTCCCCATATCTCAGCGCTGTATCGGTGGGCGGCCACCTGTCCCCATATCTCAGCGCTGTATCGGTGGGCGCCCACCTGTCCCCATATCTCAGCGCTGTATCGGTGTGAGGCCACCTGTCTCCATATCTCAGCGCTGTATCGTAGGGCGGCCACCTGTCCCCATATCTCAGCGCTGTATCGGTGGGCGCCCACCTGTCCCCATATCTCAGCGCTGTATCGGTGTGAGGCCACCTGTCCCCATATCTCAGCGCTGTATCGTAGGGCGGCCACCTGTCCCCATATCTCAGCGCTGTATCGGTGGGCGGCCACCTGTCCCCATATCTCAGCGCTGTATCGGTGGGCGGCCACCTGTCCCCATATCTCAGCGCTGTATCGGTGTGAGGCCACCTGTCCCCATATCTCAGCGCTGTATCGTTGGGCGGCCACCTGTCCCCATATCACAGCGCTGTATCGGTGTGAGGCCACCTGTCCCCATATCTCAGCGCTGTATCGGTGTGAGGCCACCTGTCCCCATATCTCAGCGCTGTATCGGTGTGAGGCCACCTGTCCCCATATCTCAGCGCTGTATCGGTGGGCGGCCACCTGTCCCCATATCTCAGCGCTGTATCGGTGGGCGGCCACCTGTCCCCATATCTCAGCGCTGTATCGGTGGGCGGCCACCTGTACCCATATCTCAGCGCTGTATCGGTGGGGGGCCACCTGTCCCCATATCTCAGCGCTGTATCGGTGGGCGGCCACCTGTCCCCATATCTCAGCGCTGTATCGGTGGGCGGCCACCTGTCCCCATATCTCACCGCTGTATCGTTGGGTGGCCACCTGTCCCCATATCTCAGCGCTGTATCGGTGTGAGGCCACCTGTCCCCATATCTCAGCGCTGTATCGGTGTGAGGCCACCTGTCCCCATATCTCAGCGCTGTATCGGTGGGCGGCCACCTGTCCCCATATCTCAGCGCTGTATCGGTGGGCGGCCACCTGTCCACATATCTCAGCGCTGTATCGGTGGGCGGCCACCTGTCCCCATATCTCAGCGCTGTATCGGTGGGCGGCCACCTGTCCCCATATCTCAGCGCTGTATCGGTGTGAGGCCACCTGTCCCCATATCTCAGCGCTGTATCGGTGTGAGGCCACCTGTCCCCATATCTCAGCGCTGTATCGGTGTGAGGCCACCTGTCCCCATATCTCAGCGCTGTATCGGTGGGCGGCCACCTGTCCCCATATCTCAGCGCTGTATCGGTGGGCGGCCACCTGTCCCCATATCTCAGCGCTGTATCGGTGGGCGGCCACCTGTCCCCATATCTCAGCGCTGTATCGGTGGGCGGCCACCTGTCCCCATATCTCAGCGCTGTATCGGTGTGAGGCCACCTGTCCCCATATCTCAGCGCTGTATCGTAGGGCGGCCACCTGTCCCCATATCTCAGCGCTGTATCGTAGGGCGGCCACCTGTCCCCATATCTCAGCGCTGTATCGGTGGGCGGCCACCTGTCCCCATATCTCAGCGCTGTATCGGTGTGAGGCCACCTGTCCCCATATCTCAGCGCTGTATCGGTGTGAGGCCACCTGTCCCCATATCTCAGCGCTGTATCGGTGGGCGGCCACCTGTCCCCATATCTCAGCGCTGTATCAGTGGGCGGCCACCTGTCCCCATATCTCAGCGCTGTATCGTTAGGCGGCCACCTGTCCCCATATCTCAGCGCTGTATCGTTGGGCGGCCACCTGTCCCCATATCTCAGCGCTGTATCGGTGGGCGGCCACCTGTCCCCATATCTCAGCGCTGTATCGGTGTGAGGCCACCTGTCCCCATATCTCAGCGCTGTATCGGTGTGAGGCCACCTGTCCCCATATCTCAGCGCTGTATCGGTGTGCGGCCACCTGTCCCCATATCTCAGCGCTGTATCGGTGGGCGGCCACCTGTCCCCACATCTCAGCGCTGTATCGGTGGGCGGCCACCTGTCCCCATATCTCAGCGCTGTATCGGTGGGCGGCCACCTGTCCCCATATCTCAGCGCTGTATCGTAGGGCGGCCACCTGTCAACATATCTCAGCGCTGTATCGTAGAGCGGCCACCTGTCCCCATATCTCAGCGCTGTATCGGTGTGAGGCCACCTGTCCCCATATCTCAGCGCTGTATCGGTGTGAGGCCACCTGTCCCCATATCTCAGCGCTGTATCGGTGGGCGGCCACCTGTCCCCATATCTCAGCGCTGTATCGGTGGGCGGCCACCTGTCCCCATATCTCAGCGCTGTATCGGTGGGCGGCCACCTGTCCCCATATCTCAGCGCTGTATCGGTGGGCGGCCACCTGTCCCCATATCTCAGCGCTGTATCGGTGGGGGGCCACCTGTCCCCATATCTCAGCGCTGTATCGGTGGGCGGCCACCTGTCCCCATATCTCAGCGCTGTATCGGTGGGGGGCCACCTGTCCCCATATCTCAGCGCTGTATCGTAGGGCGGCCACCTGTCCCCATATCTCAGCGCTGTATCGTAGGGCGGCCACCTGTCCTCATATCTCAGCGCTGTATCGGTGGGCGGCCACCTGTCCCCATATCTCAGCGCTGTATCGGTGTGAGGCCACCTGTCCCCATATCTCAGCGCTGTATCGGTGTGAGGCCACCTGTCCCCATATCTCAGCGCTGTATCGGTGTGAGGCCACCTGTCCCCATATCTCAGCGCTGTATCGGTGGGCGGCCACCTGTCCCCATATCTCAGCGCTGTATCGGTGGGCGCCCACCTGTCCCCATATCTCAGCGCTGTATCGGTGGGCGCCCACCTGTCCCCATATCTCAGCGCTGTATCGGTGTGAGGCCACCTGTCTCCATATCTCAGCGCTGTATCGTAGGGCGGCCACCTGTCCCCATATCTCAGCGCTGTATCGGTCGGCGCCCACCTGTCCCCATATCTCAGCGCTGTATCGGTGGGCGGCCACCTGTCCCCATATCTCAGCGCTGTATCGGTGGGCGGCCACCTGTCCCCATATCTCAGCGCTGTATCGGTGGGCGGCCACCTGTCCCCATATCTCAGCGCTGTATCGGTGGGGGGCCACCTGTCCCCATATCTCAGCGCTGTATCGGTGGGCGGCCACCTGTCCCCATATCTCAGCGCTGTATCGGTGGTGGGCTACCTGTCCCCATATCTCAGCGCTGTATCGTAGGGCGGCCACCTGTCCCCATATCTCAGCGCTGTATCGTAGGGCGGCCACCTGTCCTCATATCTCAGCGCTGTATCGGTGGGCGGCCACCTGTCCCCATATCTCAGCGCTGTATCGGTGTGAGGCCACCTGTCCCCATATCTCAGCGCTGTATCGGTGTGAGGCCACCTGTCCCCATATCTCAGCGCTGTATCGGTGTGAGGCCACCTGTCCCCATATCTCAGCGCTGTATCGGTGGGCGGCCACCTGTCCCCATATCTCAGCGCTGTATCGGTGGGCGCCCACCTGTCCCCATATCTCAGCGCTGTATCGGTGGGCGGCCACCTGTCCCCATATCTCAGCGCTGTATCGGTGGGCGGCCACCTGTCCCCATATCTCAGCGCTGTATCGGTGGGCGCCCACCTGTCCCCATATCTCAGCGCTGTATCGGTGTGAGGCCACCTGTCTCCATATCTCAGCGCTGTATCGTAGGGCGGCCACCTGTCCCCATATCTCAGCGCTGTATCGGTGGGCGCCCACCTGTCCCCATATCTCAGCGCTGTATCGGTGTGAGGCCACCTGTCCCCATATCTCAGCGCTGTATCGTAGGGCGGCCACCTGTCCCCATATCTCAGCGCTGTATCGGTGGGCGGCCACCTGTCCCCATATCTCAGCGCTGTATCGGTGTGAGGCCACCTGTCCCCATATCTCAGCGCTGTATCGTAGGGCGGCCACCTGTCCCCATATCTCAGCGCTGTATCGTAGGGCGGCCACCTGTCCCCATATCTCAGCGCTGTATCGGTGGGCGGCCACCTGTCCCCATATCTCAGCGCTGTATCGGTGTGAGGCCACCTGTCCCCATATCTCAGCGCTGTATCGGTGTGAGGCCACCTGTCCCCATATCTCAGCGCTGTATCGGTGTGAGGCCACCTGTCCCCATATCTCAGCGCTGTATCGGTGGGCGGCCACCTGTCCCCATATCTCAGCGCTGTATCGGTGGGCGGCCACCTGTCTCCATATCTCAGCGCTGTATCGGTGGGCGGCCACCTGTCCCCATATCTCAGCGCTGTATCGGTGGGCGGCCACCTGTCCCCATATCTCAGCGCTGTATCGGTGGGCGGCCACCTGTCCCCATATCTCAGCGCTGTATCGGTGGGCGGCCACCTGTCCCCATATCTCAGCGCTGTATCGTTAGGCGGCCACCTGTCCCCATATCTCAGCGCTGTATCGTTGGGCGGCCACCTGTCCCCATATCTCAGCGCTGTATCGGTGGGCGGCCACCTGTCCCCATATCTCAGCGCTGTATCGGTGTGAGGCCACCTGTCCCCATATCTCAGCGCTATATCGGTGTGAGGCCACCTGTCCCCATATCTCAGCGCTGTATCGGTGGGCGGCCACCTGTCCCCATATCTCAGCGCTGTATCGGTGGGCGGCCACCTGTCCCCATATCTCAGCGCTGTATCGGTGGGCGGCCACCTGTCCCCATATCTCAGCGCTGTATCGTAGGGCGGCCACCTGTCAACATATCTCAGCGCTGTATCGGTGGGCGGCCACCTGTCCCCATATCTCAGCGCTGTATCGATGTGAGGCCACCTGTCCCCTTATCTCAGCGCTGTATCGGTGGGCGGCCACCTGTCCCCATATCTCAGCGCTGTATCGGTGTGAGGCCACCTGTCCCCATATCTCAGCGCTGTATCGGTGGGCGGCCACCTGTCCCCATATCTCAGCGCTGTATCGTAGGGCGGCCACCTGTCCCCATATCTCAGCGCTGTATCGGTGGGCGGCCACCTGTCCCCATATCTCAGCGCTGTATCGGTGTGAGGCCACCTGTCTCCATATCTCAGCGCTGTATCGGTGGGCGCCCACCTGTCCCCATATCTCAGCGCTGTATCGGTGTGAGGCCACCTGTCCCCATATCTCAGCGCTGTATCGGTGTGAGGCCACCTGTCCCCATATCTCAGCGCTGTATCGGTGGGCGGCCACCTGTCCCCATATCTCAGCGCTGTATCGGTGGGCGGCCACCTGTCCCCATATCTCAGCGCTGTATCGGTGGGCGGCCACCTGTCCCCATATCTCAGCGCTGTATCGGTGGGCGGCCACCTGTCCCCATATCTCAGCGCTGTATCGGTGGGGGGCCACCTGTCCCCATATCTCAGCGCTGTATCGGTGGGCGGCCACCTGTCCCCATATCTCAGCGATGTATCGGTGGGCGGCCACCTGTCCCCATATCTCAGCGCTGTATCGGTGGGCGCCCACCTGTCCCCATATCTCAGCGCTGTATCGGTGTGAGGCCACCTGTCTCCATATCTCAGCGCTGTATCGTAGGGCGGCCACCTGTCCCCATATCTCAGCGCTGTATCGGTGGGCGCCCACCTGTCCCCATATCTCAGCGCTGTATCGTAGGGCGGCCACCTGTCCCCATATCTCAGCGCTGTATCGGTGGGCGGCCACCTGTCCCCATATCTCAGCGCTGTATCGGTGGGCGGCCACCTGTCCCCATATCTCACCGCTGTATCGTTGGGTGGCCACCTGTCCCCATATCTCAGCGCTGTATCGGTGTGAGGCCACCTGTCCCCATATCTCAGCGCTGTATCGGTGTGAGGCCACCTGTCCCCATATCTCAGCGCTGTATCGGTGTGAGGCCACCTGTCCCCATATCTCAGCGCTGTATCGGTGGGCGGCCACCTGTCCCCATATCTCAGCGCTGTATTGGTGTGAGGCCACCTGTCCCCATATCTCAGCGCTGTATCGGTGGGCGGCCACCTGTCCCCATATCTCAGCGCTGTATCGGTGGGCGGCCACCTGTCCCCATATCTCAGCGCTGTATCGGTGTGAGGCCACCTGTCCCCATATCTCAGCGCTGTATCGGTGGGCGCCCACCTGTCCCCATATCTCAGCGCTGTATCGTTAGGCGGCCACCTGTCCCCATATCTCAGCGCTGTATCGTTGGGCGGCCACCTGTCCCCATATCTCAGCGCTGTATCGGTGGGCGGCCACCTGTCCCCATATCTCAGCGCTGTATTGGTGTGAGGCCACCTGTCCCCATATCTCAGCGCTGTATCGGTGTGAGGCCACCTGTCCCCATATCTCAGCGCTGTATCGGTGGGCGGCCACCTGTCCCCATATCTCAGCGCTGTATCGGTGGGCGGCCACCTGTCCCCATATCTCAGCGCTGTATCGGTGGGCGGCCACCTGTCCCCATATCTCAGCGCTGTATCGTAGGGCGGCCACCTGTCCCCATATCTCAGCGCTGTATCGTAGGGCGGCCACCTGTCAACATATCTCAGCGCTGTATCGTAGGGCGGCCACCTGTCCCCATATCTCACCGCTGTATCGTTGGGTGGCCACCTGTCCCCATATCTCAGCGCTGTATCGGTGTGAGGCCACCTGTCCTCATATCTCAGCGCTTTATCGGTGTGAGGCCACCTGTCCCCATATCTCAGCGCTGTATCGGTGTGAGGCCACCTGTCCCCATATCTCAGCGCTGTATCGGTGGGCGGCCACCTGTCCCCATATCTCAGCGCTGTATCGATGGGCGGCCACCTGTCCCCATATCTCAGCGCTGTATCGGTGGGCGGCCACCTGTCCCCATATCTCAGCGCTGTATCGGTGGGCGGCCACCTGTCCCCATATCTCAGCGCTGTATCGGTGTGAGGCCATCTGTCCCCATATCTCAGCGCTGTATCGTAGGGCGGCCACCTGTCCCCATATCTCAGCGCTGTATCGTAGGGCGGCCACCTGTCCCCATATCTCAGCGCTGTATCGGTGTGAGGCCACCTGTCCCCATATCTCAGCGCTGTATCGGTGTGAGGCCACCTGTCCCCATATCTCAGCGCTGTATCGGTGGGCGGCCACCTGTCCCCATATCTCAGCGCTGTATCGGTGGGCGGCCACCTGTCCCCATATCTCAGCGCTGTATCGGTGGGCGGCCACCTGTCCCCATATCTCAGCGCTGTATCGGTGGGGGGCCACCTGTCCCCATATCTCAGCGCTGTATCGGTGGGCGGCCACCTGTCCCCATATCTCAGCGCTGTATCGGTGGGCGGCCACCTGTCCCCATATCTCAGCGCTGTATCGGTGGGCGCCCACCTGTCCATATCTCAGCGCTGTATCGTAGGGCGGCCACCTGTCCCCATATCTCAGCGCTGTATCGGTGGGCGCCCACCCTGTCCCCATATCTCAGCGCTGTATCGGTGTGAGGCCACCTGTCCCCATATCTCAGCGCTGTATCGGTAGGGCGGCCACCTGTCCCCATATCTCAGCGCTGTATCGGTGGGCGGCCACCTGTCCCCATATCTCAGCGCTGTATCGGTGGGCGGCCACCTGTCCCCATATCTCAGCGCTGTATCGGTGTGAGGCCACCTGTCCCCATATCTCAGCGCTGTATCGTTGGGCGGCCACCTGTCCCCATATCTCAGCGCTGTATCGGTGTGAGGCCACCTGTCCCCATATCTCAGCGCTGTATCGGTGTGAGGCCACCTGTCCCCATATCTCAGCGCTGTATCGGTGTGAGGCCACCTGTCCCCATATCTCAGCGCTGTATCGGTGGGCGGCCACCTGTCCCCATATCTCAGCGCTGTATCGGTGGGCGGCCACCTGTCCCCATATCTCAGCGCTGTATCGGTGGGCGGCCACCTGTACCCATATCTCAGCGCTGTATCGGTGGGGGCCACCTGTCCCCATATCTCAGCGCTGTATCGGTGTGCGGCCACCTGTCCCCATATCTCAGCGCTGTATCGGTGGGCGGCCACCTGTCCCCATATCTCACCGCTGTATCGTTGGGTGGCCACCTGTCCCCATATCTCAGCGCTGTATCGGTGTGAGGCCACCTGTCCCCATATCTCAGCGCTGTATCGGTGTGAGGCCACCTGTCCCCATATCTCAGCGCTGTATCGGTGGGCGGCCACCTGTCCCCATATCTCAGCGCTGTATCGGTGGGCGGCCACCTGTCCCCATATCTCAGCGCTGTATCGGTGGGCGGCCACCTGTCCCCATATCTCAGCGCTGTATCGGTGGGCGGCCACCTGTCCCCATATCTCAGCGCTGTATCGGTGGGCGGCCACCTGTCCCCATATCTCAGCGCTGTATCGGTGGCGCGGCCACCCTGTCCCCATATCTCAGCGCTGTATCGGTGTGAGGCCACCTGTCCCCATATCTCAGCGCTGTATCGGTGTGAGGCCACCTGTCCCATATCTCAGCGCTGTATCGGTGGGCGGCCACCTGTCCCCATATCTCAGCGCTGTATCGGTGGGCGGCCACCTGTCCCCATATCTCAGCGCTGTATCGGTGGGCGGCCACCTGTCCCCATATCTCAGCGCTGTATCGGTGGGCGGCCACCTGTCCCCATATCTCAGCGCTGTATCGGTGGTGAGGCCACCTGTCCCCATATCTCAGCGCTGTATCGTAGGGCGGCCACCTGTCCCCATATCTCAGCGCTGTATCGGTGGGCGGCCACCTGTCCCCATATCTCAGCGCTGTATCGGTGGGCGGCCACCTGTCCCCATATCTCAGCGCTGTATCGGTGTGAGGCCACCTGTCCCCATATCTCAGCGCTGTATCGGTGTGAGGCCACCTGTCCCCATATCTCAGCGCTGTATCGGTGGGCGGCCACCTGTCCCCATATCTCAGCGCTGTATCAGGTGGGCGGCCACCTGTCCCTATATCTCAGCGCTGTATCGGTTAGGCGGCCACCTGTCCCCATATCTCAGCGCTGTATCGTTTGGGCGGCCACCTGTCCCCATATCTCAGCGCTGTATCGGTGGGCGGCCACCTGTCCCCATATCTCAGCGCTGTATCGGTGTGAGGCCACCTGTCCCCATATCTCAGCGCTGTATCGGTGTGAGGCCACCTGTCCCCATATCTCAGCGCTGTATCGGTGTGCGGCCACCTGTCCCCATATCTCAGCGCTGTATCGGTGGGCGGCCACCTGTCCCCACATCTCAGCGCTGTATCGGTGGGCGGCCACCTGTCCCCATATCTCAGCGCTGTATCGGTGGGCGGCCACCTGTCCCCATATCTCAGCGCTGTATCGTAGGGCGTCCACCTGTCACCATATCTCAGCGCTGTATCGTAGAGCGGCCACCTGTCCCCATAT
Organism: Engystomops pustulosus; assembly: GCF_040894005.1. Classification (NCBI taxonomy): domain Eukaryota; kingdom Metazoa; phylum Chordata; class Amphibia; order Anura; family Leptodactylidae; genus Engystomops; species Engystomops pustulosus. Next base: position 35,728 of record NW_027285095.1, read on the forward strand.
CTCAGCGCTGTATCGGTGTGAGGCCACCTGTCCCCATATCTCAGCGCTGTATCGGTGTGAGGCCACCTGTCCCCATATCTCAGCGCTGTATCGGTGGGCGGCCACCTGTCCCCATATCTCAGCGCTGTATCGGTGGGCGGCCACCTGTCCCCATATCTCAGCGCTGTATCGGTGGGCGGCCACCTGTCCCCATATCTCAGCGCTGTATCGGTGGGCGGCCACCTGTCCCCATATCTCAGCGCTGTATCGGTGGAGGCCACCTGTCCCCATATCTCAGCGCTGTATCGGTGGGGCGGCCACCTGTCCCCATATCTCAGCGCTGTATCGGTGGGGGGCCACCTGTCCCCATATCTCAGCGCTGTATCGTAGGGCGGCCACCTGTCCCCATATCTCAGCGCTGTATCGTAGGGCGGCCACCTGTCCTCATATCTCAGCGCTGTATCGGTGGGCGGCCACCTGTCCCCATATCTCAGCGCTGTATCGTGGGCGGCCACCTGTCCCCATATCTCAGCGCTGTATCGGTGTGAGGCCACCTGTCCCCATATCTCAGCGCTGTATCGGTGTGAGGCCACCTGTCCCCATATCTCAGCGCTGTATCGGTGGGCGGCCACCTGTCCCCATATCTCAGCGCTGTATCGGTGGGCGCCCACCTGTCCCCATATCTCAGCGCTGTATCGGTGGGCGCCCACCTGTCCCCATATCTCAGCGCTGTATCGGTGTGAGGCCACCTGTCTCCATATCTCAGCGCTGTATCGTAGGGCGGCCACCTGTCCCCATATCTCAGCGCTGTATCGGTCGGGCGCCCACCTGTCCCCATATCTCAGCGCTGTATCGGTGTGAGGCCACCTGTCCCCATATCTCAGCGCTGTATCGGTGGGGGGCCACCTGTCCCCATATCTCAGCGCTGTATCGGTGGGCGGCCACCTGTCCCCATATCTCAGCGCTGTATCGGTGGGCGCCCACCTGTCCCCATATCTCAGCGCTGTATCGGTGGGCGGCCCACCTGTCCCCATATCTCAGCGCTGTATCGGTGTGAGGCCACCTGTCTCCATATCTCAGCGCTGTATCGGTAGGGCGGCCACCTGTCCCCATATCTCAGCGCTGTATCGGTGGGCGCCCACCTGTCCCCATATCTCAGCGCTGTATCGGTGTGAGGCCACCTGTCCCCATATCTCAGCGCTGTATCGGTGTGAGCCACCTGTCCCCATATCTCAGCGCTGTATCGGTGGGCGGCCACCTGTCCCCATATCTCAGCGCTGTATCGGTGGGCGGCCACCTGTCCCCATATCTCAGCGCTGTATCGGTGGGCGGCCACCTGTCCCCATATCTCAGCGCTGTATCGGTGGGCGCCCACCTGTCCCCATATCTCAGCGCTGTATCGGTGGGCGGCCACCTGTCCCCATATCTCAGCGCTGTATCGGTGGGCGGCCACCTGTCCCCATATCTCAGCGCTGTATCGGTGGGCGGCCACCTGTCCCCATATCTCAGCGCTGTATCGGTGGGCGGCCACCTGTCCCCATATCTCAGCGCTGTATCGGTGGGCGGCCACCTGTCCCCATATCTCAGCGCTGTATCGGTGGGCGGCCACCTGTCCCCATATCTCAGCGCTGTATCGGTGTGAGGCCACCTGTCCCCATATCTCAGCGCTGTATCGGTGTGAGGCCACCTGTCCCCATATCTCAGCGCTGTATCGGTGTGCGGCCACCTGTCCCCATATCTCAGCGCTGTATCGGTGGGCGGCCACCTGTCCCATATCTCAGCGCTGTATCGGTGGGCGGCCACCTGTCCCCATATCTCAGCGCTGTATCGGTGGGCGGCCACCTGTCCCCATATCTCAGCGCTGTATCGGTGTGGAGGCCACCTGTCCCCATATCTCAGCGCTGTATCGGTGTGAGGCCACCTGTCCCCATATCTCAGCGCTGTATCGGTGTGAGGCCACCTGTCCCCATATCTCAGCGCTGTATCGGTGGGCGGCCACCTGTCCCCATATCTCAGCGCTGTATCGGTGGGCGGCCACCTGTCCCCATATCTCAGCGCTGTATCGGTGGGCGGCCACCTGTCCCCATATCTCAGCGCTGTATCGGTGGGCGGCCACCTGTCCCCATATCTCAGCGCTGTATCGGTGTGAGGCCACCTGTCCCCATATCTCAGCGCTGTATCGTAGGGCGGCCACCTGTCCCCATATCTCAGCGCTGTATCGTAGGGCGGCCACCTGTCCCCATATCTCAGCGCTGTATCGGTGGGCGGCCACCTGTCCCCATATCTCAGCGCTGTATCGGTGTGAGGCCACCTGTCCCCATATCTCAGCGCTGTATCGGTGTGAGGCCACCTGTCTCCATATCTCAGCGCTGTATCGGTGGGCGCCCACCTGTCCCCATATCTCAGCGCTGTATCGGTGTGAGGCCACCTGTCCCCATATCTCAGCGCTGTATCGGTGTGAGGCCACCTGTCCCCATATCTCAGCGCTGTATCGGTGGGCGGCCACCTGTCCCCATATCTCAGCGCTGTATCGGTGGGCGGCCACCTGTCCCCATATCTCAGCGCTGTATCGGTGGGCGGCCACCTGTCCCCATATCTCAGCGCTGTATCGGTGGGCGGCCACCTGTCCCCATATCTCAGCGCTGTATCGGTGTGAGGCCACCTGTCCCCATATCTCAGCGCTGTATCGTAGGGCGGCCACCTGTCCCCATATCTCAGCGCTGTATCGTAGGGCGGCCACCTGTCCCCATATCTCAGCGCTGTATCGGTGGGCGGCCACCTGTCCCCATATCTCAGCGCTGTATCGGTGTGAGGCCACCTGTCCCCATATCTCAGCGCTGTATCGGTGTGAGGCCACCTGTCCCCATATCTCAGCGCTGTATCGGTGGGCGGCCACCTGTCCCCATATCTCAGCGCTGTATCAGTGGGCGGCCACCTGTCCCCATATCTCAGCGCTGTATCGTTAGGCGGCCACCTGTCCCCATATCTCAGCGCTGTATCGTTGGGTGGCCACCTGTCCCCATATCTCAGCGCTGTATCGGTGTGAGGCCACCTGTCCCCATATCTCAGCGCTGTATCGGTGTGAGGCCACCTGTCCCCATATCTCAGCGCTGTATCGGTGTGAGGCCACCTGTCCCCATATCTCAGCGCTGTATCGGTGGGCGGCCACCTGTCCCCATATCTCAGCGCTGTATCGGTGGGCGGCCACCTGTCCCCATATCTCAGCGCTGTATCGTTGGGTGGCCACCTGTCCCCATATCTCAGCGCTGTATCGGTGTGAGGCCACCTGTCCCCATATCTCAGCGCTGTATCGGTGTGAGGCCACCTGTCCCCATATCTCAGCGCTGTATCGGTGTGAGGCCACCTGTCCCCATATCTCAGCGCTGTATCGGTGGGCGGCCACCTGTCCCCATATCTCAGCGCTGTATCGGTGGGCGGCCACCTGTCCCCATATCTCAGCGCTGTATCGGTGGGCGGCCACCTGTCCCCATATCTCAGCGCTGTATCGGTGGGCGGCCACCTGTCCCCATATCTCAGCGCTGTATCGGTGTGAGGCCACCTGTCCCCATATCTCAGCGCTGTATCGTAGGGCGGCCACCTGTCCCCATATCTCAGCGCTGTATCGTAGGGCGGCCACCTGTCCCCATATCTCAGCGCTGTATCGGTGGGCGGCCACCTGTCCCCATATCTCAGCGCTGTATCGGTGTGAGGCCACCTGTCCCCATATCTCAGCGCTGTATCGGTGTGAGGCCACCTGTCCCCATATCTCAGCGCTGTATCGGTGGGCGGCCACCTGTCCCCATATCTCAGCGCTGTATCGGTGGGCGGCCACCTGTCCCCATATCTCAGCGCTGTATCGGTGGGCGGCCACCTGTCCCCATATCTCAGCGCTGTATCGGTGGGCGGCCACCTGTCCCCATATCTCAGCGCTGTATCGGTGGGCGGCCACCTGTCCCCATATCTCAGCGCTGTATCGGTGGGCGCCCACCTGTCCCCATATCTCAGCGCTGTATCGGTGTGAGGCCACCTGTCTCCATATCTCAGCGCTGTATCGTAGGGCGGCCACCTGTCCCCATATCTCAGCGCTGTATCGGTGGGCGCCCACCTGTCCCCATATCTCAGCGCTGTATCGGTGTGAGGCCACCTGTCCCCATATCTCAGCGCTGTATCGTAGGGCGGCCACCTGTCCCCATATCTCAGCGCTGTATCGGTGGGCGGCCACCTGTCCCCATATCTCAGCGCTGTATCGGTGGGCGGCCACCTGTCCCCATATCTCAGCGCTGTATCGGTGTGAGGCCACCTGTCCCCATATCTCAGCGCTGTATCGGTGGGCGGCCACCTGTCCCCATATCTCAGCGCTGTATCGGTGTGAGGCCACCTGTCCCCATATCTCAGCGCTGTATCGGTGTGAGGCCACCTGTCCCCATATCTCAGCGCTGTATCGGTGTGAGGCCACCTGTCCCCATATCTCAGCGCTGTATCGGAGGGCGGCCACCTGTCCCCATATCTCAGCGCTGTATCGGTGGGCGGCCACCTGTCCCCATATCTCAGCGCTGTATCGGTGGGCGCCACCTGTCCCCATATCTCAGCGCTGTATCGGTGGGGGGCCACCTGTCCCCATATCTCAGCGCTGTATCGGTGGGCGGCCACCTGTCCCCATATCTCAGCGCTGTATCGGTGGGCGGCCACCTGTCCCCATATCTCACCGCTGTATCGTTGGGTGGCCACCTGTCCCCATATCTCAGCGCTGTATCGGTGTGAGGCCACCTGTCCCCATATCTCAGCGCTGTATCGGTGTGAGGCCACCTGTCCCCATATCTCAGCGCTGTATCGGTGGGCGGCCACCTGTCCCCATATCTCAGCGCTGTATCGGTGGGCGGCCACCTGTCCACATATCTCAGCGCTGTATCGGTGGGCGGCCACCTGTCCCCATATCTCAGCGCTGTATCGGTGGGCGGCCACCTGTCCCCATATCTCAGCGCTGTATCGGTGTGAGGCCACCTGTCCCCATATCTCAGCGCTGTATCGGTGTGAGGCCACCTGTCCCCATATCTCAGCGCTGTATCGGTGTGAGGCCACCTGTCCCCATATCTCAGCGCTGTATCGGTGGGCGGCCACCTGTCCCCATATCTCAGCGCTGTATCGGTGGGCGGCCACCTGTCCCCATATCTCAGCGCTGTATCGGTGGGCGGCCACCTGTCCCCATATCTCAGCGCTGTATCGGTGGGCGGCCACCTGTCCCCATATCTCAGCGCTGTATCGGTGTGAGGCCACCTGTCCCCATATCTCAGCGCTGTATCGTAGGGCGGCCACCTGTCCCCATATCTCAGCGCTGTATCGTAGGGCGGCCACCTGTCCCCATATCTCAGCGCTGTATCGGTGGGCGGCCACCTGTCCCCATATCTCAGCGCTGTATCGGTGTGAGGCCACCTGTCCCCATATCTCAGCGCTGTATCGGTGTGAGGCCACCTGTCCCCATATCTCAGCGCTGTATCGGTGGGCGGCCACCTGTCCCCATATCTCAGCGCTGTATCAGTGGGCGGCCACCTGTCCCCATATCTCAGCGCTGTATCGTTAGGCGGCCACCTGTCCCCATATCTCAGCGCTGTATCGTTGGGCGGCCACCTGTCCCCATATCTCAGCGCTGTATCGGTGGGCGGCCACCTGTCCCCATATCTCAGCGCTGTATCGGTGTGAGGCCACCTGTCCCCATATCTCAGCGCTGTATCGGTGTGAGGCCACCTGTCCCCATATCTCAGCGCTGTATCGGTGGGCGGCCACCTGTCCCCATATCTCAGCGCTGTATCGGTGGGGGGCCACCTGTCCCCATATCTCAGCGCTGTATCGGTGGGCGGCCACCTGTCCCCATATCTCAGCGCTGTATCGGTGGGGGGCCACCTGTCCCCATATCTCAGCGCTGTATCGTAGGGCGGCCACCTGTCCCCATATCTCAGCGCTGTATCGTAGGGCGGCCACCTGTCCTCATATCTCAGCGCTGTATCGGTGGGCGGCCACCTGTCCCCATATCTCAGCGCTGTATCGGTGTGAGGCCACCTGTCCCCATATCTCAGCGCTGTATCGGTGTGAGGCCACCTGTCCCCATATCTCAGCGCTGTATCGGTGTGAGGCCACCTGTCCCCATATCTCAGCGCTGTATCGGTGGGCGGCCACCTGTCCCCATATCTCAGCGCTGTATCGGTGGGCGCCCACCTGTCCCCATATCTCAGCGCTGTATCGGTGGGCGCCCACCTGTCCCCATATCTCAGCGCTGTATCGGTGTGAGGCCACCTGTCTCCATATCTCAGCGCTGTATCGTAGGGCGGCCACCTGTCCCCATATCTCAGCGCTGTATCGGTCGGCGCCCACCTATCCCCATATCTCAGCGCTGTATCGGTGTGAGGCCACCTGTCCCCATATCTCAGCGCTGTATCGTTGGGCGGCCACCTGTCCCCATATCTCACCGCTGTATCGTTGGGCGGCCACCTGTCCCCATATCTCAGCGCTGTATCGTAGGGCGGCCACCTGTCCCCATATCTCAGCGCTGTATCGGTGTGAGGCCACCTGTCCCCATATCTCAGCGCTGTATCGGTGTGAGGCCACCTGTCCCCATATCTCAGCGCTGTATCGGTGGGCGGCCACCTGTCCCCATATCTCAGCGCTGTATCGGTGGGCGCCCACCTGTCCCCATATCTCAGCGCTGTATCGGTGTGAGGCCACCTGTCTCCATATCTCAGCGCTGTATCGTTAGGCGGCCACCTGTCCCCATATCTCAGCGCTGTATCGTTGGGCGGCCACCTGTCCCCATATCTCAGCGCTGTATCGGTGGGCGGCCACCTGTCCCCATATCTCAGCGCTGTATCGGTGTGAGGCCACCTGTCCCCATATCTCAGCGCTGTATCGGTGTGAGGCCACCTGTCCCCATATCTCAGCGCTGTATCGGTGGGCGGCCACCTGTCCCCATATCTCAGCGCTGTATCGGTGGGCGGCCACCTGTCCCCACATCTCAGCGCTGTATCGGTGGGCGGCCACCTGTCCCCATATCTCAGCGCTGTATCGGTGGGCGGCCACCTGTCCCCATATCTCAGCGCTGTATCGTAGGGCGGCCACCTGTCAACATATCTCAGCGCTGTATCGTAGAGCGGCCACCTGTCCCCATATCTCAGCGCTGTATCGGTGTGAGGCCACCTGTCCCCATATCTCAGCGCTGTATCGGTGTGAGGCCACCTGTCCCCATATCTCAGCGCTGTATCGGTGGGCGGCCACCTGTCCCCATATCTCAGCGCTGTATCGGTGGGCGGCCACCTGTCCCCATATCTCAGCGCTGTATCGGTGGGAGGCCACCTGTCCCCATATCTCAGCGCTGTATCGGTGGGCGGCCACCTGTCCCCATATCTCAGCGCTGTATCGGTGGGGGGCCACCTGTCCCCATATCTCAGCGCTGTATCGGTGGGCGGCCACCTGTCCCCATATCTCAGCGCTGTATCGGTGGGGGGCCACCTGTCCCCATATCTCAGCGCTGTATCGTAGGGCGGCCACCTGTCCCCATATCTCAGCGCTGTATCGTAGGGCGGCCACCTGTCCTCATATCTCAGCGCTGTATCGGTGGGCGGCCACCTGTCCCCATATCTCAGCGCTGTATCGGTGTGAGGCCACCTGTCCCCATATCTCAGCGCTGTATCGGTGTGAGGCCACCTGTCCCCATATCTCAGCGCTGTATCGGTGTGAGGCCACCTGTCCCCATATCTCAGCGCTGTATCGGTGGGCGGCCACCTGTCCCCATATCTCAGCGCTGTATCGGTGGGCGCCCACCTGTCCCCATATCTCAGCGCTGTATCGGTGGGCGCCCACCTGTCCCCATATCTCAGCGCTGTATCGGTGTGAGGCCACCTGTCTCCATATCTCAGCGCTGTATCGTAGGGCGGCCACCTGTCCCCATATCTCAGCGCTGTATCGGTCGGCGCCCACCTGTCCCCATATCTCAGCGCTGTATCGGTGTGAGGCCACCTGTCCCCATATCTCAGCGCTGTATCGTTGGGCGGCCACCTGTCCCCATATCTCACCGCTGTATCGTTGGGCGGCCACCTGTCCCCATATCTCAGCGCTGTATCGTAGGGCGGCCACCTGTCCCCATATCTCAGCGCTGTATCGGTGTGAGGCCACCTGTCCCCATATCTCAGCGCTGTATCGGTGTGAGGCCACCTGTCCCCATATCTCAGCGCTGTATCGGTGGGGCGGCCACCTGTCCCCATATCTCAGCGCTGTATCGGTGGGCGCCCACCTGTCCCCATATCTCAGCGCTGTATCGGTGTGAGGCCACCTGTCTCCATATCTCAGCGCTGTATCGTAGGGCGGCCACCTGTCCCCATATCTCAGCGCTGTATCGGTGGGCGGCCACCTGTCCCCATATCTCAGCGCTGTATCGGTGGGCGGCCACCTGTCCCCATATCTCAGCGCTGTATCGGTGTGAGGCCACCTGTCCCCATATCTCAGCGCTGTATCGTTGGGCGGCCACCTGTCCCCATATCTCAGCGCTGTATCGGTGTGAGGCCACCTGTCGCCATATCTCAGCGCTGTATCGGTGTGAGGCCACCTGTCCCCATATCTCAGCGCTGTATCGGTGTGAGGCCACCTGTCCCCATATCTCAGCGCTGTATCGGTGGGCGGCCACCTGTCCCCATATCTCAGCGCTGTATCGGTGGGCGGCCACCTGTCCCCATATCTCAGCGCTGTATCGGTGGGCGGCCACCTGTCCCCATATCTCAGCGCTGTATCGGTGGGGGGCCACCTGTCCCCATATCTCAGCGCTGTATCGGTGGGCGGCCACCTGTCCCCATATCTCAGCGCTGTATCGGTGGTGGGCACCTGTCCCCATATCTCAGCGCTGTATCGGTAAGGGCGGCCACCTGTCCCCATATCTCAGCGCTGTATCGTAGGGCGGCCACCTGTCCTCATATCTCAGCGCTGTATCGGTGGGCGGCCACCTGTCCCCATATCTCAGCGCTGTATCGGTGTGAGGCCACCTGTCCCCATATCTCAGCGCTGTATCGGTGTGAGGCCACCTGTCCCCATATCTCAGCGCTGTATCGGTGTGAGGCCACCTGTCCCCATATCTCAGCGCTGTATCGGTGGGCGGCCACCTGTCCCCATATCTCAGCGCTGTATCGGTGGGCGCCCACCTGTCCCCATATCTCAGCGCTGTATCGGTGGGCGGCCACCTGTCCCCATATCTCAGCGCTGTATCGGTGGGCGGCCACCTGTCCCCATATCTCAGCGCTGTATCGGTGGGCGCCCACCTGTCCCCATATCTCAGCGCTGTATCGGTGTGAGGCCACCTGTCTCCATATCTCAGCGCTGTATCGTTGGGCGGCCACCTGTCCCCATATCTCAGCGCTGTATCGGTGGGCGCCCACCTGTCCCCATATCTCAGCGCTGTATCGGTGTGAGGCCACCTGTCCCCATATCTCAGCGCTGTATCGTAGGGCGGCCACCTGTCCCCATATCTCAGCGCTGTATCGGTGGGCGGCCACCTGTCCCCATATCTCAGCGCTGTATCGGTGGGCGGCCACCTGTCCCCATATCTCACCGCTGTATCGGTGGGTGGCCACCTGTCCCCATATCTCAGCGCTGTATCGGTGTGAGGCCACCTGTCCCCATATCTCAGCGCTGTATCGGTGTGAGGCCACCTGTCCCCATATCTCAGCGCTGTATCGGTGGGCGGCCACCTGTCCCCATATCTCAGCGCTGTATCGGTGGGCGGCCACCTGTCCCCATATCTCAGCGCTGTATCGGTGGGGGGCCACCTGTCCCCATATCTCAGCGCTGTATCGGTGGGCGGCCACCTGTCCCCATATCTCAGCGCTGTATCGGTGGGCGGCCACCTGTCCCCATATCTCAGCGCTGTATCGGTGGGCGCCCACCTGTCCCCATATCTCAGCGCTGTATCGGTGTGAGGCCACCTGTCCCCATATCTCAGCGCTGTATCGTAGGGCGGCCACCTGTCCCCATATCTCAGCGCTGTATCGGTGGGCGCCCACCTGTCCCCATATCTCAGCGCTGTATCGGTGTGAGGCCACCTGTCCCCATATCTCAGCGCTGTATCGTAGGGCGGCCACCTGTCCCCATATCTCAGCGCTGTATCGGTGGGCGGCCACCTGTCCCCATATCTCAGCGCTGTATCGGTGGGCGGCCACCTGTCCCCATATCTCAGCGCTGTATCGTTGGGTGGCCACCTGTCCCCATATCTCAGCGCTGTATCGGTGTGAGGCCACCTGTCCCCATATCTCAGCGCTGTATCGGTGTGAGGCCACCTGTCCCCATATCTCAGCGCTGTATCGGTGTGAGGCCACCTGTCCCCATATCTCAGCGCTGTATCGGTGGGCGGCCACCTGTCCCCATATCTCAGCGCTGTATCGGTGGGCGGCCACCTGTCCCCATATCTCAGCGCTGTATCGGTGGGCGGCCACCTCTCCCATATCTCAGCGCTGTATCGGTGGGGGCCACCTGTCCCCATATCTCAGCGCTGTATCGGTGGGCGGCCACCTGTCCCCATATCTCAGCGCTGTATCGGTGGGGGGCCACCTGTCCCCATATCTCAGCGCTGTATCGTAGGGCGGCCACCTGTCCCCATATCTCAGCGCTGTATCGTAGGGCGGCCACCTGTCCTCATATCTCAGCGCTGTATCGGTGGGCGGCCACCTGTCCCCATATCTCAGCGCTGTATCGGTGTGAGGCCACCTGTCCCCCATATCTCAGCGCTGTATCGGTGTGAGGCCACCTGTCCCCATATCTCAGCGCTGTATCGGTGTGAGGCCACCTGTCCCAATATCTCAGCGCTGTATCGGTGGGCGGCCACCTGTCCCCATATCTCAGCGCTGTATCGGTGGGCGGCCACCTGTCCCCATATCTCAGCGCTGTATCGGTGGGCGCCCACCTGTCCCCATATCTCAGCGCTGTATCGGTGTGAGGCCACCTGTCTCCATATCTCAGCGCTGTATCGTAGGGCGGCCACCTGTCCCCATATCTCAGCGCTGTATCGGTCGGCGCCCACCTGTCCCCATATCTCAGCGCTGTATCGGTGTGAGGCCACCTGTCCCCATATCTCAGCGCTGTATCGGTGGGCGGCCACCTGTCCCCATATCTCAGCCGCTGTATCGGTGGGCGGCCACCTGTCCCCATATCTCAGCGCTGTATCGGTGGGCGGCCACCTGTCCCCATATCTCAGCGCTGTATCGGTGTGAGGCCACCTGTCCCCATATCTCAGCGCTGTATCGGTGGGCGGCCACCTGTCCCCATATCTCAGCGCTGTATCGGTGGGCGGCCACCTGTCCCCATATCTCAGCGCTGTATCGGTGTGAGGCCACCTGTCCCCATATCTCAGCGCTGTATCGGTGGGCGGCCACCTGTCCCCATATCTCAGCGCTGTATCGGTAGGCGGCCACCTGTCCCCATATCTCAGCGCTGTATCGGTGGGCGGCCACCTGTCACCATATCTCAGCGCTGTATCGTAGGGCGGCCACCTGTCCCCATATCTCAGCGCTGTATCGGTGGGCGGCCACCTGTCCCCATATCTCAGCGCTGTATCGGTGTGAGGCCACCTGTCCCCAATCTCAGCGCTGTATCGGTGTGAGGCCACCTGTCCCCATATCTCAGCGCTGTATCGGTGGGCGGCCACCTGTCCCCATATCTCAGCGCTGTATCGGTGGGCGCCCACCTGTCCCCATATCTCAGCGCTGTATCGGTGTGAGGCCACCCTGTCCCCATATCTCAGCGCTGTATCGGTGGGCGGCCACCTGTCCCCATATCTCAGCGCTGTATCGTTGGGCGGCCACCTGTCTCCATATCTCAGCGCTGTATCGGTGGGCGCCCACCTGTCCCCATATCTCAGCGCTGTATCGGTGTGAGGCCACCTGTCCCCATATCTCAGCGCTGTATCGGTGTGAGGCCACCTGTCCCCATATCTCAGCGCTGTATCGGTGGGCGGCCACCTGTCCCCATATCTCAGCGCTGTATCAGTGGGGGGCCACCTGTCCCCATATCTCAGCGCTGTATCGGTGGGCGGCCACCTGTCCCCATATCTCAGCGCTGTATCGGTGGGCGCCCACCTGTCCCCATATCTCAGCGCTGTATCGGTGGGGGGCCACCTGTCCCCATATCTCAGCGCTGTATCGGTGGGCGGCCACCTGTCCCCATATCTCAGCGCTGTATCGGTGGGCGGCCACCTGTCCCCATATCTCAGCGCTGTATCGGTGTGAGGCCACCTGTCCCCATATCTCAGCGCTGTATCGGTGGGCGGCCACCTGCCCCTATATCTCAGCGCTGTATCGTAGGGCGGCCACCTGTCCCCATATCTCAGCGCTGTATCGGTGGGCGCCCACCTGTCCCCATATCTCAGCGCTGTATCGGTGTGAGGCCACCTGTCCCCATATCTCAGCGCTGTATCGGTGTGAGGCCACCTGTCCCCATATCTCAGCGCTGTATCGGTGGGCGCCCACCTGTCCCCATATCTCAGCGCTGTATCGGTGGGCGGCCACCTGTCTCCATATCTCAGCGCTGTATCGGTGGGCGCCCACCTGTCCCCATATCTCAGCGCTGTATCGGTGTGAGGCCACCTGTCCCCATATCTCAGCGCTGTATCGGTGTGAGGCCACCTGTCCCCATATCTCAGCGCTGTATCGGTGGGCGGCCACCTGTCCCCATATCTCAGCGCTGTATCAGTGGGGGGCCACCTGTCCCCATATCTCAGCGCTGTATCGGTGGGCGGCCACCTGTCCCCATATCTCAGCGCTGTATCGGTGGGCGGCCACCTGTCCCCATATCTCAGCGCTGTATCGGTGGGGGGCCACCTGTCCCCATATCTCAGCGCTGTATCGGTGAGCGCCCACCTGTCCCCATATCTCAGCGCTGTATCGGTGTGAGGCCACCTGTCCCCATATCTCAGCACTGTATCGGTGGGCGGCCACCTGTCTCCATATCTCAGCGCTGTATCGGTGGGCGCCCACCTGTCCCCATATCTCAGCGCTGTATCGGTGGGCGGCCACCTGTCCCCATATCTCAGCGCTGTATCGGTGGGCGGCCACCTGTCCCCATATCTCAGCGCTGTATCGGTGGGCGGCCACCTGTCCCCATATCTCAGCGCTGTATCGGTGTGAGGCCACCTGTCCCCATATCTCAGCGCTGTATCGGTGGGCGGCCACCTGTCCCCATATCTCAGCGCTGTATCGGTGTGAGGCCACCTGTCCCCATATCTCAGCGCTGTATCGGTGGGCGCCCACCTGTCCCCATATCTCAGCGCTGTATCGGTGTGAGGCCACCTGTCCCCATATCTCAGCGCTGTATCGGTGTGAGGCCACCTGTCCCCATATCTCAGCGCTGTATCGGTGTGAGGCCACCTGTCCCCATATCTCAGCGCTGTATCGGTGTGAGGCCACCTGTCCCCATATCTCAGCGCTGTATCGGTGTGAGGCCACCTGTCCCCATATCTCAGCGCTGTATCGGTGGGCGGCCACCTGTCCCCATATCTCAGCGCTGTATCGGTGGGCGGCCACCTGTCCCCATATCTCAGCGCTGTATCGGTGGGCGGCCACCTGTCCCCATATCTCAGCGCTGTATCGGTGGGGGGCCACCTGTCCCCATATCTCAGCGCTGTATCGGTGGGCGGCCACCTGTCCCCATATCTCAGCGCTGTATCGGTGGGCGGCCACCTGTCCCCATATCTCAGCGCTGTATCGGTGGGCGGCCACCTGTCCCCATATCTCAGCGCTGTATCGGTGGGCGGCCACCTGTCCCCATATCTCAGCGCTGTATCGGTGGGCGGCCACCTGTCCCCATATCTCAGCGCTGTATCGGTGGGCGGCCACCTGTCCCCATATCTCAGCGCTGTATCGTTAGGCGGCCACCTGTCCCCATATCTCAGCGCTGTATCGTTGGGCGGCCACCTGTCAACATATCTCAGCGCTGTATCGTAGGGCGGCCACCTGTCCCCATATCTCAGCGCTGTATCGGTGGGCGGCCACCTGTCCCCATATCTCAGCGCTGTATCGGTGTGAGGCCACCTGTCCCCATATCTCAGCGCTGTATCGGTGTGAGGCCACCTGTCCCCATATCTCAGCGCTGTATCGGTGGGCGGCCACCTGTCCCCATATCTCAGCGCTGTATCGGTGGGCGCCCACCTGTCCCCATATCTCAGCGCTGTATCGGTGTGAGGCCACCTGTCCCCATATCTCAGCGCTGTATCGGTGGGCGGCCACCTGTCCCCATATCTCAGCGCTGTATCGTTGGGCGGCCACCTGTCTCCATATCTCAGCGCTGTATCGGTGGGCGCCCACCTGTCCCCATATCTCAGCGCTGTATCGGTGTGAGGCCACCTGTCCCCATATCTCAGCGCTGTATCGGTGTGAGGCCACCTGTCCCCATATCTCAGCGCTGTATCGGTGGGCGGCCACCTGTCCCCATATCTCAGCGCTGTATCAGTGGGGGGCCACCTGTCCCCATATCTCAGCGCTGTATCGGTGGGCGGCCACCTGTCCCCATATCTCAGCGCTGTATCGGTGGGCGCCCACCTGTCCCCATATCTCAGCGCTGTATCGGTGGGGGGCCACCTGTCCCCATATCTCAGCGCTGTATCGGTGGGCGGCCACCTGTCCCCATATCTCAGCGCTGTATCGGTGGGCGGCCACCTGTCCCCATATCTCAGCGCTGTATCGGTGTGAGGCCACCTGTCCCCATATCTCAGCGCTGTATCGGTGGGCGGCCACCTGCCCCTATATCTCAGCGCTGTATCGTAGGGCGGCCACCTGTCCCCATATCTCAGCGCTGTATCGGTGGGCGCCCACCTGTCCCCATATCTCAGCGCTGTATCGGTGTGAGGCCACCTGTCCCCATATCTCAGCGCTGTATCGGTGTGAGGCCACCTGTCCCCATATCTCAGCGCTGTATCGGTGGGCGCCCACCTGTCCCCATATCTCAGCGCTGTATCGGTGGGCGGCCACCTGTCTCCATATCTCAGCGCTGTATCGGTGGGCGCCCACCTGTCCCCATATCTCAGCGCTGTATCGGTGTGAGGCCACCTGTCCCCATATCTCAGCGCTGTATCGGTGTGAGGCCACCTGTCCCCATATCTCAGCGCTGTATCGGTGGGCGGCCACCTGTCCCCATATCTCAGCGCTGTATCAGTGGGGGGCCACCTGTCCCCATATCTCAGCGCTGTATCGGTGGGCGGCCACCTGTCCCCATATCTCAGCGCTGTATCGGTGGGCGGCCACCTGTCCCCATATCTCAGCGCTGTATCGGTGGGGGGCCACCTGTCCCCATATCTCAGCGCTGTATCGGTGAGCGCCCACCTGTCCCCATATCTCAGCGCTGTATCGGTGTGAGGCCACCTGTCCCCATATCTCAGCACTGTATCGGTGGGCGGCCACCTGTCCCCATATCTCAGCGCTGTATCGGTGGGCGGCCACCTGTCCCCATATCTCAGCGCTGTATCGGTGGGCGGCCACCTGTCCCCATATCTCAGCGCTGTATCGGTGGGCGGCCACCTGTCCCCATATCTCAGCGCTGTATCGGTGTGAGGCCACCTGTCCCCATATCTCAGCGCTGTATCGGTGGGCGGCCACCTGTCCCCATATCTCAGCGCTGTATCGGTGTGAGGCCACCTGTCCCCATATCTCAGCGCTGTATCGGTGGGCGCCCACCTGTCCCCATATCTCAGCGCTGTATCGGTGTGAGGCCACCTGTCCCCATATCTCAGCGCTGTATCGGTGTGAGGCCACCTGTCCCCATATCTCAGCGCTGTATCGGTGTGAGGCCACCTGTCCCCATATCTCAGCGCTGTATCGGTGTGAGGCCACCTGTCCCCATATCTCAGCGCTGTATCGGTGTGAGGCCACCTGTCCCCATATCTCAGCGCTGTATCGGTGGGCGGCCACCTGTCCCCATATCTCAGCGCTGTATCGGTGTGAGGCCACCTGTCCCCATATCTCAGCGCTGTATCGGTGGGCGGCCACCTGTCCCCATATCTCAGCGCTGTATCGGTGGGCGGCCACCTGTCCCCATATCTCAGCGCTGTATCGGTGGGGGGCCACCTGTCCCCATATCTCAGCGCTGTATCGGTGGGCGGCCACCTGTCCCCATATCTCAGCGCTGTATCGGTGGGCGGCCACCTGTCCCCATATCTCAGCGCTGTATCGGTGGGCGGCCACCTGTCCCCATATCTCAGCGCTGTATCGGTGGGCGGCCACCTGTCCCCATATCTCAGCGCTGTATCGGTGGGCGGCCACCTGTCCCCATATCTCAGCGCTGTATCGGTGGGCGGCCACCTGTCCCCATATCTCAGCGCTGTATCGGTGGGCGGCCACCTGTCCCCATATCTCAGCGCTGTATCGGTGTGAGGCCACCTGTCCCCATATCTCAGCGCTGTATCGGTGGGCGGCCACCTGTCCCCATATCTCAGCGCTGTATCGGTGGGCGGCCACCTGTCCCCATATCTCAGCGCTGTATCGGTGGGCGGCCACCTGTCCCCATATCTGTCCCCATATCTCAGCGCTGTATCGGTGTGAGGCCACCTGTCCCCATATCTCAGCGCTGTATCGGTGGGCGGCCACCTGTCCCCATATCTCAGCGCTGTATCGGTGGGCGGCCACCTGTCCCCATATCTCAGCGCTGTATCGGTGGGCGGCCACCTGTCCCCATATCTCAGCGCTGTATCGGTGTGAGGCCACCTCGCTGCTGGCCGGGACATGATATCGGTGGGCGGCCACCTTTCCCCATATCTCAGCGCTGTATCGGTGGGGGGCCACCTGTCCCCATATCTCAGCGCTGTATCGGTGGGCGGCCACCTGTCCCCATATCTCAGCGCTGTATCGGTGGGCGGCCACCTGTCCCCATATCTCAGCGCTGTATCGGTGGGCGGCCACCTGTCCCCATATCTCAGCGCTGTATCGGTGGGCGGCCACCTGTCCCCATATCTCAGCGCTGTATCGGTGTGAGGCCACCTCGCTGCTGGCCGGGACATGAGCTCGGCGCAGCGACTCGAGAGGCAAGTAAATGTTTATTTTTTCAGCACACCCTCCCGGCCACAATTTTTTTTTTTTACTTTCGGGCCACCCCTTTATACCCGGTCTCTTTAGGCAGATGTATCACATCACTAACCGCATGATGTCACCTCTCCCTTTCCTAATTCATCCCGTCTGTTATCCGGCATCAGATACCGAGCTCCCGGCTCCTCCGCAGTCACATTACCCCGCACTCTGTATATAAGATGCGGCTGATGGTGAAAGCGGCAGAATGTTTATTAAATTATTTTATTCCGTTCCCTTGTCTGGAGCATTATACAAGCTCTTATATCCTCCCCCCTCAGACTGGACTCTAATGTTCCCCAATATCAGTATGATGGGACGAGCTGAGAATATGGGGGTCATCTTACATCAGTCAGCCCAGTACTGCTGGATTAGGAGAAGTTTTCACCTCCCTGTATCCCCCTATGGGATCCATAATCTCACAGACATTGGGGCTCACTCACTAAGAGTCTGAATGCCGAATTTTCATCGGGTTTTGCAATTATTTCCGTTTTGCACTGAATTGCCCCAGTTTTATGCGCACACAATCGGATTGTAGCGCATCAGCCCCGTCTCGCATGTGACACAAATTGTGGGGCGTGGATGTCGGACAAACCGCGGAATTTAAAAAGCAAATTGTGATTAGCACTTACCAAGAAGAAGGTGAACTCCGGGGACCTGAGCGGGGAAGCGACACATGCAGGATATCGGGGGCAGGATCTTAGTGACTCCCCGCACAGCGCATTATACACGGACAATGGACTTACATGTACCAGGAAGAAGAAGGTGAACTCCGGGGACCTGAGCGGGGAAGCCACACATGCAGGATATCGGGGGCAGGATCTTAGTGACTCCCCGCACAGCGCATTATACACGGGTAATGCACTTACATGCACCAGGAAGAAGAAGGTGAACTCCAGGGACCTGAGCGGGGAAGCGCTCTGACCCCTCTGTGACTACACCCCCCCATACACAGCGAGCTGCCATGTCCTGTGTCCTGACACCTTTCTATCATAGCCAGCAGTGGTCAGGGGTCAGCATGGGTGCTCTGACCCCTCTGTGACTACACCCCCCATACACAGCGAGCTGCCATGTCTTGTGTGTTCTGACACCTTTCTATCATAGCCAGCAGTGGTCAGGGGTCAGCATGGGGGCTCTGACCCCTCTGTGACTACACCCCCCATACACAGCGAGCTGCCATGTCCTTGGTGTCCTGACACCTTTCTATCATAGCCAGCACCCCTCTGTGACTACACCCCCCATAGACAGCGAGCTGCCATGTCCTGTGTGTCCTGACACCTTTCTATCATAGCCAGCAGTGGTCAGGGGTCGGCACTAGTCGTCCTCCGGCTCTTGTGCTGTAGCTGGTCGATGCACGTGAGGGCAGTGGAGCTCATGAGGTGAGAACTTGAAACCTTCATATGTGCTCTGGGTCCTTACAGGAGATATTACGGAGACATGAGAGCTCACATTAATAAAAAAGTCTTTTATTACAAACATCTCACACTCAGGGGTTCTGTACATGAAGCAAATCACACAAACCTCACACTCAGAACATGGGGGCCCCCTGGAAGGACAGCGCGGGCCCCCTGGACGCTGCTCTCATACATACAGCTCAAAGTCTAGTCGCAGCGAGTTGTAGAATTGTCCATTGGCGCTGTCCACCCGCCGGCAGTACACTCCCTCCGAGAAGTATCCGTCGTCCACCCATCCCTGGAAGGAAGGTCTATTAGTACATTACACGCTACATACATGTGAGGGGCGGAGCCCCGCAGGGTTAAGCCTCCTACCTGCATCTGGGTGCTGGTGAAAGGTCCATATAACTCGGCGCCCTCCTTGTTCTCCCATTTGTACTCCCACATAACTTCATCCGTGGCCTGTGGGACTACAGAGGGCAGAGTTAGCGCTGCAGCAGCTGCGGCTCTTCTCGCCCTTCCCCAGCTCAGACCTTACCTTCCTTAGTCCCCAGCTTCTCCTCCTCCACTTCTTCTGCAAACATGTCGAGGGCAGGCAGCGACTCCATAGAGCGCAGTTTATACGCCAACTTCTCATACGAGTCCTGATACACGTCGTACACGCCGAGCGCCACCATCTGGTCCGCCAACGAGATGAGACGATCCAGAGGCTCCACCTTATCATCTGGACAGGGGGGGTCCTCAAGGTGTGCGGCCGTCCTGGGCTCCTCCCCGGCATCATCTATGTCAGCACTGTGCCGCCTGGACTCCCTGGGGTCTCTCTTCACCCTCTTGCGGGGTCCGCTCCCCCCCAGGCGCTGGATTCCTCTGGCCACAGTTTCTCCAGGCTGCAGCACCTTCAGGATCTCCTCCAGGATGTTCTTCATCTCCATGGGAGCACGGCCCTCATCAGAATCTGAATCCTCATCAGCAGAGGTCGGAGGCGGAGCTTTCCGTTCCTGAATACGGACCTAGAAATCAGAGGAAGGTCAGTGCTCAGCGGGTCCCAGGCGAGGGGCGCAGGTCCACTGTATTACCCAATCAATGTTCTCCAGCCAGTGGTCGCGGATCTGGGCTTCTTTCCGCAGGAAATAATTCCCCTCCGAGTCAAAGTGTCCTTCCTCCATCTCCTCGTTGAGGTTGAAGGGTGTTATCTGCACCCCCCCCTCCGACTCCAAGGTGGCGTTCTCCTGACCTGGGGACAAGTACAGGTGATACAGACCCCGGACACCAGCGGGAGGGGACAGGAGGAGCCTGCAGGGGGCACTCACCTTCTACATCCTCCGGGGCCAGCATGTTATACTTGGAGGATTCTCCAGCTTCATCTTCTGCCTCGTCTTCCTCATCGCTGTCCAGAGAATGCTTCCCTTTAAAGCGGCTGCCCGGACCCCCGACCGTCTCCGGGTACTGATCCAACAAGACAGAAACATCATCAGAACACGGGAATCCCCAATACACACAGAGGTGTAAGCCACAGGCTCCGCCCATAAATCATTATACTGCGGACACGGGCTCCTCCCCCTCTGACACTGCAGTGTAGGCCCCTCCCCCTCTGACACCCCGGTGTAGGCCCCTCCCCCGCTGACACCCCGGTGTAGGCCCCTCCCCCTCTGACACCCCGGTGTAGGCCCCTCCCCCTCTGACAACCCGGTGTAGGCCCCTCCCCCTCTGACACCCCGGTGTAGGCCCCTCCCCCTCTGACACCCCGGTGTAGGCCCCTCCCCCTCTGACACCCCGGTGTAGGCCCCTCCCCCTCTGACACCCCGGTGTAGGCCCCTCCCTCTGATGCGGTTTTCTTCTCACCTTTCTTTTACTTTTCTCCTCATCTTCAGGTAAATCTTCAAAAGTCACTTTCCTCTTTGACATCCTGAGGAGATGAGACACAGAAGTGAGGAGAGGAGGAGGATGAGGATATTGGGGTGAGGGGGAGGATGAGGATATTGGGGTGAGGGGGAGGATGAGGATATTGGGGAGGAGAGGATGAGGATATTGGGGAGGAGAGGATGAGGATATTGGGGAGGAGAGGATGAGGATATTGGGGAGGAGAGGATGAGGATATTGGGGAGAGGAGGAGGATGAGGATATTGGGGAGGAGAGGATGAGGATATTGGGGAGGAGAGGATGAGGATATTGGGGAGGAGAGGATGAGGATATTGGGGAGGAGAGGATGAGGATATTGGGGAGGAGAGGATGAGGATATTGGGGAGGAGAGGATGAGGATATTGGGGAGGAGAGGATGAGGATATTGGGGAGGAGAGGATGAGGATATTGGGGAGGAGAGGATGAGGATATTGGGGAGGAGAGGATGAGGATATTGGGGAGGGGAGGAGGAGGATATTGGGGGTGAGGGTGAGGATATTGGGGTGAGGATATTGGGGTGAGGATATTGGGGTGAGGATATTGGGGTGAGGATATTGGGGTGAGGATATTGGGGTGAGGATATTGGGGTGAGGATATTGGGGTGAGGATATTGGGGTGAGGATATTGGGGTGAGGATATTGGGGTGAGGATATTGGGGTGAGGATATTGGGGTGAGGATATTGGGGTGAGGATATTGGGGTGAGGATATTGGGGTGAGGATATTGGGGTGAGGATATTGGGGTGAGGATATTGGGGTGAGGAGGAGGATGGGGATATTGGGGTGAGGAGGAGGATGAGGATATTGGGGTGAGGAGGAGGATGAGGATATTGGGGTGAGGAGGAGGATGAGGATATTGGGATGAGGATATTGGGATGAGGAGGAGGATGAGGATAATGGGGTGAGGAGGAGGATGAGGATATTGGGGTGAGGAGGAGGATGAGGATATTGGGGTGAGGAGGAGGATGAGGATATTGGGGTGAGGAGGATGAGGATATTGGGGAGAGGAGGAGGAAATTGGGGTGAGGAGGATAATGAGGATATTGGGGTGAGGATGAGGATATTGGGATGAGGATATTGGGATGAGGATATTGGGATGAGGATATTGGGATGAGGATATTGGGGTGAGGATATTGGGGTGAGGATATTGGGGTGAGGATATTGGGGTGAGGATATTGGGGTGAGGATATTGGGGTGAGGAGGAGGATGAGGATATTGGGGTGAGGAGGAGGGTGAGGATATTGGGGTGAGGATATTGGGGTGAGGATATTGGGGTGAGGATATTGGGGTGAGGATATTGGGGTGAGGATATTGGGGTGAGGATATTGGGGTGAGGAGGAGGATGAGGATATTGGGGTGAGGAGGAGGATGAGGATATTGGGGTGAGGAGGAGGATGAGGATATTGGGGTGAGGATATTGGGGTGAGGATATTGGGGTGAGGATGAGGATATTGGGATGAGGATATTGGGATGAGGATATTGGGATGAGGATATTGGGATGAGGATATTGGAATGAGGATATTGGGGTGAGGAGGAGGATGAGGATATTGGGGTGAGGAGGAGGATGAGGATATTGGGGTGAGGAGGAGGATATTGGGGTGAGGAGGAGGATGAGGATATTGGGGAGAGGAGGAGGAAATTGGGGTGAGGAGGGTGAGGAGGGTGAGGAGGAGGATGAGGATATTGGGGTGAGGAGGAGGAGGATGAGGATATTGGGGTGAGGAGGAGGATATTGGGGTGAGGAGGAGGATATTGGGGTGAGGAGGAGGATGAGGATATTGGGGTGAGGAGGAGGATGAGGATATTGGGGAGAGGAGGAGGAAATTGGGGTGAGGAGGATAATGAGGATATTGGGGAGAGGAGGAGGATATTGGGGAGAGGAGGAGGATATTGGGGTGAGGAGGAGGATATTGGGGTGAGGAGGAGGATATTGGGGTGAGGAGGAGGATATTGGGGTGAGGAGGAGGATATTGGGGTGAGGAGGAGGATATTGGGGTGAGGAGGAGGATATTGGGGTGAGGAGGATATTGGAGTGAGGAGGAGGATATTGGGGTGAGGAGGAGGATATTGGGGTGAGGAGGAGGATATTGGGGTGAGGAGGAGGATATTGGGGTGAGGAGGAGGATATTGGGGTGAGGAGGAGGATATTGGGGTGAGGAGGAGGATATTGGGGTGAGGAGGAGGATGAGGATATTGGGGTGAGGAGGAGGATGAGGATATTGGGGAGAGGAGGAGGAAATTGGGGTGAGGAGGATAATGAGGATGTTGGGGTGAGGGGAGGATAATGAGGATATTGGGGTGAGGGGAGGATGATGATATTGGGGTGAGGGTCTCCGCAGCCCCCGCACTCACCTCCGGCGGCCTGGATACTGTAAATCTCCAGCTCCTACTTTGGTCTCGTGCAAATGACGTGTGGCGCACAGGAAGTACGTCACTACTGACAGCGCGCAATAATATCACATGACCAAGCATAAGGCCATCCAGAGGAGGAGTCTAACCGTAACACATACACGCCCACCTGATGTGGAGAAGATGCTCGCCCCTCCCCTCTCCATAGATACGCCCAGCTTGTACATTCACTATGTATGCAGCCCCGGAGCACAGGGTACCGCCCACTGCAGGGGGAGGAGCTGCTCGCCCCTCCCCTCTCCATACCAAGGGCCGCGCCTACAGCGCCCCCTCTATAACTGCAGGAGATATGGGGGTACAGCGCTCCCCTCTATGACTGCAGGAGATATGGGGGTACAGCGCTCCCCTCTATGACTGCAGGAGATATGGGGGTACAGCGCTCTCCTCTATGACTGCAGGAGATATGGGGGTACAGCGCTCCCCTCTATGACTGCAGGAGATATGGGGGTACAGCGCCCCCCTCTATGACTGCAGGAGATATGGGGGTTCAGCGCTCCCCTCTATGACTGCAGGAGATATGGGGGTACAGCGCCCCCTCTATGACTGCAGGAGATATGGGGGTACAGCGCTCCCCTCTATGACTGCAGGAGATATGGGGGTACAGCGCTCCCCTCTATGACTGCAGGAGATATGGGGGTACAGCGCTCCCCTCTATGACTGCAGGAGATATGGGGGTACAGCGCTCCCCTCTATGACTGCAGGAGATATGGGGGTACAGCGCTCCCCTCTATGACTGCAGGAGATATGGGGGTACAGCGCTCTCTATGACTGCAGGAGATATGGGGGTACAGCACTCTCCTCTATGACTGCAGGAGATATGGGGGTACTGCGCTCCCCTCTATGACTGCAGGAGATATGGGGGTACAGCGCTCCCCTCTATGACTGCAGGAGATATGGGGGTACAGCGCTCTCCTCTATGACTGCAGGAGATATGGGGGTACAGCGCTCCCCTCTATGACTGCAGGAGATATGGGGGTACAGCGCTCTCCTCTATGAGTGCAGGAGATATGGGGGTTCAGCGCTCCCCTCTATGACTGCAGGAGATATGGGGGTACAGCGCTCCCCTCTATGACTGCAGGAGATATGGGGGTACAGCGCTCTCCTCTATGACTGCAGGAGATATGGGGGTTCAGCGCTCCCCTCTATGACTGCAGGAGATATGGGGGTACAGCGCTCTCTATGACTGCAGGAGATATGGGGGTTCAGCGCCCCCTCTATGACTGCAGGAGATATGGGGGTACAGCGCTATGACTGCAGGAGATATGGGGGTACAGCGCTCCCCTCTATGACTGCAGGAGATATGGGGGTACAGCGCTCCCCTCTATGACTGCAGGAGATATGGGGGTACAGCGCCCCCTCTATGACTGCAGGAGATATGGGGGTACAGCGCTCTCTATGACTGCAGGAGATATGGGGGTTCAGCGCCCCCTCTATGACTGCAGGAGATATGGGGGTACAGCGCTCCCCTCTATGACTGCAGGAGATATGGGGGTACAACGCTCCCCTCTATGACTGCAGGAGATATGGGGGTACAGCGCTCTCTATGACTGCAGGAGATATGGGGGTTCAGCGCTCCCCTCTATGACTGCAGGAGATATGGGGGTACAGCGCTCCCCTCTATGACTGCAGGAGATATGGGGGTACAGCGCTCCCCTCTATGACTGCAGGAGATATGGGGGTACAGCGCTCTCTATGACTGCAGGAGATATGGGGGTACAGCACTCTCCTCTATGACTGCAGGAGATATGGGGGTACAGTGCTCTCTATGACTGCAGGAGATATGGGGGTTCAGCGCTCCCCTCTATGACTGCAGGAGATATGGGGGTACAGCGCTCTCTATGACTGCAGGAGATATGGGGGTTCAGCGCTCCCCTCTATGACTGCAGGAGATATGGGGGTACAGCGCTCTCCTCTATGACTGCAGGAGATATGGGGGTACAGCGCTCCCCTCTATGACTGCCGGAGATATGGGGGTACAGCGCTCCCCTCTATGACTGCAGGAGATATAGGGGTACAGCGCTCTCCTCTATGACTGCAGGAGATATGGGGGTACAGCGCTCTCCTCTATGACTGCAGGAGATATGGGGGTACAGCGCCCCCCTCTATGACTGCAGGAGATATGGGGGTACAGCGCTCCCCTCTATGACTGCAGGAGATATGGGGGTACAGCGCTCCCCTCTATGACTGCAGGAGATATGGGGGTTCAGCGCTCCCCTCTATGACTGCAGGAGATATGGGGGTACAGCGCTCCCCTCTATGACTGCACGAGATATGGGGGTTCAGCACTCCCCTCTATGACTGCAGGAGATATGGGGGTACAGCGCCCCCCTCTATGACTGCAGGAGATATGGGGGTACAGCGCTCTCCTCTATGGCTGCAGGAGATATGGGGGTACAGCGCTCCCCTCTATGACTGCAGGAGATATGGGGGTACAGCGCTCCCCTCTATGACTGCAGGAGATATGGGGGTACAGCGCTCCCCTCTATGACTGCAGGAGATATGGGGGTACAGCGCTCCCCTCTATGACTGCAGGAGATATGGGGGTACAGCGCCCCCTCTATGACTGCAGGAGATATGGGGGTTCAGCGCTCCCCTCTATGACTGCAGGAGATATGGGGATACAGCGCCCCCTCTATGACTGCAGGAGATATGGGGGTACTGCGCTCTCCTCTATGGCTGCAGGAGATATGGGGGTACAGCGCTCCCCTCTATGACTGCAGGAGATATGGGGGTACAGCGCTCCCCTCTATGACTGCAGGAGATATGGGGGTTCAGCGCTCTCTATGACTGCAGGAGATATGGGGGTTCAGCGCTCCCCTCTATGACTGCAGGAGATATGGGGGTACGGCGCTCCCCTCTATGACTGCAGGAGATATGGGGGTACAGCGCTCCCCTCTATGACTGCAGGAGATATGGGGGTACAGCGCTCTCCTCTATGACTGCAGGAGATATGGGGGTACAGCGCTCCCCTCTATGACTGCAGGAGATATGGGGGTACAGCGCTCTCTATGACTGCAGGAGATATGGGGGTACAGCACTCTCCTCTATGACTGCAGGAGATATGGGGGTACTGCGCTCTCCTCTATGACTGCAGGAGATATGGGGGTACAGCGCTCCCCTCTATGACTGCAGGAGATATGGGGGTACAGCGCTCCCCTCTATGACTGCAGGAGATATGGGGGTACAGCGCTCTCCTCTATGACTGCAGGAGATATGGGGGTACAGCGCTCCCCTCTATGACTGCAGGAGATATGGGGGTACAGCGCTATCACTGCAGGAGATATGGGGGTACAGCGCTCCCCTCTATGACTGCAGGAGATATGGGGGTACAGCGCTCTCCTCTATGACTGCAGGAGATATGGGGGTTCAGCGCTCCCCTCTATGACTGCAGGAGATATGGGGGTACAGCGCTCCCCTCTATGACTGCAGGAGATATGGGGGTACAGCGCTCTCCTCTATGACTGCAGGAGATATGGGGGTTCAGCGCTCCCCTCTATGACTGCAGGAGATATGGGGGTACAGCGCTCTCCTCTATGACTGCAGGAGATATGGGGGTTCAGCGCTCCCCTCTATGACTGCAGGAGATATGGGGGTACAGCGCTCTCCTCTGACTGCAGGAGATATGGGGGTACAGTGCTCTCTATGACTGCAGGAGATATGGGGGTACAGCGCTCTCCTCTATGACTGCAGGAGATATGGGGGTACAGCGCTCCCCTCTATGACTGCAGGAGATATGGGGGTACAGCGCTCCCCTCTATGACTGCAGGAGATATGGGGGTACAGCACTCTCCTCTATGACTGCAGGAGATATGGGGGTACTGCGCTCTCCTCTATGACTGCAGGAGATATGGGGGTACAGCGCTCCCCTCTATGACTGCAGGAGATATGGGGGTACAGCGCTCTCCTCTATGACTGCAGGAGATATGGGGGTTCAGCGCTCCCCTCTATGACTGCAGGAGATATGGGGGTACAGCGCTCTCCTCTATGACTGCAGGAGATATGGGGGTTCAGCGCTCCCCTCTATGACTGCAGGAGATATGGGGGTACAGCGCTCTCCTCTGACTGCAGGAGATATGGGGGTACAGTGCTCTCTATGACTGCAGGAGATATGGGGGTACAGCGCTCTCCTCTATGACTGCAGGAGATATGGGGGTACAGCGCTCCCCTCTATGACTGCAGGAGATATGGGGGTACAGCGCTCCCCTCTATGACTGCAGGAGATATGGGGGTACAGCACTCTCCTCTATGACTGCAGGAGATATGGGGGTACTGCGCTCTCCTCTATGACTGCAGGAGATATGGGGGTACAGCGCTCCCCTCTATGACTGCAGGAGATATGGGGGTACAGCGCTCTCCTCTATGACTGCAGGAGATATGGGGGTTCAGCGCTCCCCTCTATGACTGCAGGAGATATGGGGGTACAGCGCTCCCCTCTATGACTGCAGGAGATATGGGGGTACAGCGCTCTCCTCTATGACTGCAGGAGATATGGGGGTTCAGCGCTCCCCTCTATGACTGCAGGAGATATGGGGGTACAGCGCTCCCCTCTATGACTGCAGGAGATATGGGGGTACAGCGCTCTCTATGACTGCAGGAGATATGGGGGTACAGCGCTCCCCTCTATGACTGCAGGAGATATGGGGGTACAGCGCTCCCCTCTATGACTGCAGGAGATATGGGGGTACAGCGCTCTCCTCTATGACTGCAGGAGATATGGGGGTACAGCGCTCCCCTCTATGACTGCAGGAGATATGGGGGTACAGCGCTCCCCTCTATGACTGCAGGAGATATGGGGGTACAGCGCTCCCCTCTATGACTGCAGGAGATATGGGGGTTCAGCGCTCCCCTCTATGACTGCAGGAGATATGGGGGTACAGCGCTCTCTATGACTGCAGGAGATATGGGGGTACAGCACTCTCCTCTATGACTGCAGGAGATATGGGGGTACTGCGCTCCCCTCTATGACTGCAGGAGATATGGGGGTACAGCGCTCCCCTCTATGACTGCAGGAGATATGGGGGTACAGCGCTCTCCTCTATGACTGCAGGAGATATGGGGGTACAGCGCTCCCCTCTATGACTGCAGGAGATATGGGGGTACAGCGCTCTCCTCTATGAGTGCAGGAGATATGGGGGTTCAGCGCTCCCCTCTATGACTGCAGGAGATATGGGGGTACAGCGCTCCCCTCTATGACTGCAGGAGATATGGGGGTACAGCGCTCTCCTCTATGACTGCAGGAGATATGGGGGTTCAGCGCTCCCCTCTATGACTGCAGGAGATATGGGGGTACAGCGCTCTCTATGACTGCAGGAGATATGGGGGTTCAGCGCCCCCTCTATGACTGCAGGAGATATGGGGGTACAGCGCTATGACTGCAGGAGATATGGGGGTACAGCGCTCCCCTCTATGACTGCAGGAGATATGGGGGTACAGCGCTCCCCTCTATGACTGCAGGAGATATGGGGGTACAGCGCCCCCTCTATGACTGCAGGAGATATGGGGGTACAGCGCTCTCTATGACTGCAGGAGATATGGGGGTTCAGCGCCCCCTCTATGACTGCAGGAGATATGGGGGTACAGCGCTCCCCTCTATGACTGCAGGAGATATGGGGGTACAGCGCTCCCCTCTATGACTGCAGGAGATATGGGGGTACAGCGCTCTCTATGACTGCAGGAGATATGGGGGTTCAGCGCTCCCCTCTATGACTGCAGGAGATATGGGGGTACAGCGCTCCCCTCTATGACTGCAGGAGATATGGGGGTACAGCGCTCCCCTCTATGACTGCAGAAGATATGGGGGTACAGCGCTCCCCTCTATGACTGCAGGAGATATGGGGGTACAGCGCTCCCCTCTATGACTGCAGGAGATATGGGGGTACAGCGCCCCCTCTATGACTGCAGGAGATATGGGGGTACAGCGCTCTCTATGACTGCAGGAGATATGGGGGTTCAGCGCCCCCTCTATGACTGCAGGAGATATGGGGGTACAGCGCTCCCCTCTATGACTGCAGGAGATATGGGGGTACAGCGCTCCCCTCTATGACTGCAGGAGATATGGGGGTACAGCGCTCTCTATGACTGCAGGAGATATGGGGGTTCAGCGCTCCCCTCTATGACTGCAGGAGATATGGGGGTACAGCGCTCCCCTCTATGACTTCAGGAGATATGGGGGTACAGCGCTCCCCTCTATGACTGCAGGAGATATGGGGGTACAGCGCTCTCTATGACTGCAGGAGATATGGGGGTACAGCACTCTCCTCTATGACTGCAGGAGATATGGGGGTACAGTGCTCTCTATGACTGCAGGAGATATGGGGGTTCAGCGCTCCCCTCTATGACTGCAGGAGATATGGGGGTACAGCGCTCTCTATGACTGCAGGAGATATGGGGGTTCAGCGCTCCCCTCTATGACTGCAGGAGATATGGGGGTACAGCGCTCTCCTCTATGACTGCAGGAGATATGGGGGTACAGCGCTCTCCTCTATGACTGCAGGAGATATGGGGGTACAGCGCTCCCCTCTATGACTGCCGGAGATATGGGGGTACAGCGCTCCCCTCTATGACTGCAGGAGATATAGGGGTACAGCGCTCTCCTCTATGACTGCAGGAGATATGGGGGTACAGCGCTCTCCTCTATGACTGCAGGAGATATGGGGGTACAGCGCCCCCCTCTATGACTGCAGGAGATATGGGGGTACAGCGCTCCCCTCTATGACTGCAGGAGATATGGGGGTACAGCGCTCTCCTCTATGACTGCAGGAGATATGGGGGTACAGCGCCCCCCTCTATGACTGCAGGAGATATGGGGGTACAGCGCTCCCCTCTATGACTGCAGGAGATATGGGGGTACAGCGCTCCCCTCTATGACTGCAGGAGATATGGGGGTTCAGCGCTCCCCTCTATGACTGCAGGAGATATGGGGGTACAGCGCTCCCCTCTATGACTGCACGAGATATGGGGGTTCAGCACTCCCCTCTATGACTGCAGGAGATATGGGGGTACAGCGCCCCCCTCTATGACTGCAGGAGATATGGGGGTACAGCGCTCTCCTCTATGGCTGCAGGAGATATGGGGGTACAGCGCTCCCCTCTATGACTGCAGGAGATATGGGGGTACAGCGCCCCCCTCTATGACTGCAGGAGATATGGGGGTACAGCGCCCCCTCTATGACTGCAGGAGATATGGGGGTACTGCGCTCTCCTCTATGACTGCAGGAGATATGGGGGTACAGCGCTCCCCTCTATGACTGCAGGAGATATGGGGGTACAGCGCTCTCCTCTATGACTGCAGGAGATATGGGGGTACAGCGCTCTCCTCTAAGACTGCAGGAGATATGGGGGTACAGCGCTCCCCTCTATGACTGCAGGAGATATGGGGGTACAGCGCTCCCCTCTATGACTGCAGGAGATATGGGGGTACAGCGCTCCCCTCTATGACTGCAGGAGATATGGGGGTACAGCGCCCCCTCTATGACTGCAGGAGATATGGGGGTTCAGCGCTCCCCTCTATGACTGCAGGAGATATGGGGGTACAGCGCCCCCTCTATGACTGCAGGAGATATGGGGGTACTGCGCTCTCCTCTATGGCTGCAGGAGATATGGGGGTACAGCGCTCCCCTCTATGACTGCAGGAGATATGGGGGTACAGCGCTCCCCTCTATGACTGCAGGAGATATGGGGGTTCAGCGCTCTCTATGACTGCAGGAGATATGGGGGTTCAGCGCTCCCCTCTATGACTGCAGGAGATATGGGGGTACAGCGCTCCCCTCTATGACTGCAGGAGATATGGGGGTACAGCGCCCCCCTCTATGACTGCAGGAGATATGGGGGTACAGCGCTCTCCTCTATGACTGCAGGAGATATGGGGGTACTGCGCTCTCCTCTATGGCTGCAGGAGATATGGGGGTACAGCGCTCCCCTCTATGACTGCAGGAGATATGGGGGTACAGCGCTCTCTATGACTGCAGGAGATATGGGGGTACAGCGCTCCCCTCTATGACTGCAGGAGATATGGGGGTACAGCGCTCCCCTCTATGACTGCAGGAGATATGGGGGTTCAGCGCTCTCTATGACTGCAGGAGATATGGGGGTTCAGCGCTCCCCTCTATGACTGCAGGAGATATGGGGGTACAGCCCTCCCCTCTATGACTGCAGGAGATATGGGGGTACAGCGCTCCCCTCTATGACTGCAGGAGATATGGGGGTACAGCGCTCTCCTCTATGACTGCAGGAGATATGGGGGTACAGCGCTCCCCTCTATGACTGCAGGAGATATGGGGGTACAGCGCTCTCTATGACTGCAGGAGATATGGGGGTACAGCACTCTCCTCTATGACTGCAGGAGATATGGGGGTACTGCGCTCTCCTCTATGACTGCAGGAGATATGGGGGTACAGCGCTCCCCTCTATGACTGCAGGAGATATGGGGGTACAGCGCTCTCCTCTATGACTGCAGGAGATATGGGGGTTCAGCGCTCCCCTCTATGACTGCAGGAGATATGGGGGTACAGCGCTCCCCTCTATGACTGCAGGAGATATGGGGGTACAGCGCTCTCCTCTATGACTGCAGGAGATATGGGGGTTCAGCGCTCCCCTCTATGACTGCAGGAGATATGGGGGTACAGCGCTCTCCTCTATGACTGCAGGAGATATGGGGGTTCAGCGCTCCCCTCTATGACTGCAGGAGATATGGGGGTACAGCGCTCTCCTCTGACTGCAGGAGATATGGGGGTACAGTGCTCTCTATGACTGCAGGAGATATGGGGGTACAGCGCTCTCCTCTATGACTGCAGGAGATATGGGGGTACAGCGCTCCCCTCTATGACTGCAGGAGATATGGGGGTACAGCGCTCCCCTCTATGACTGCAGGAGATATGGGGGTACAGCACTCTCCTCTATGACTGCAGGAGATATGGGGGTACTGCGCTCTCCTCTATGACTGCAGGAGATATGGGGGTACAGCGCTCCCCTCTATGACTGCAGGAGATATGGGGGTACAGCGCTCTCCTCTATGACTGCAGGAGATATGGGGGTTCAGCGCTCCCCTCTATGACTGCAGGAGATATGGGGGTACAGCGCTCCCCTCTATGACTGCAGGAGATATGGGGGTACAGCGCTCTCCTCTATGACTGCAGGAGATATGGGGGTTCAGCGCTCCCCTCTATGACTGCAGGAGATATGGGGGTACAGCGCTCCCCTCTATGTCTGCAGGAGATATGGGGGTACAGCGCTCCCCTCTATGACTGCAGGAGATATGGGGGTACAGCGCTCCCCTCTATGACTGCAGGAGATATGGGGGTTCAGCGCTCCCCTCTATGACTGCAGGAGATATGGGGGTACAGCGCTCTCTATGACTGCAGGAGATATGGGGGTACAGCACTCTCCTCTATGACTGCAGGAGATATGGGGGTACTGCGCTCCCCTCTATGACTGCAGGAGATATGGGGGTACAGCGCTCCCCTCTATGACTGCAGGAGATATGGGGGTACAGCGCTCTCCTCTATGACTGCAGGAGATATGGGGGTACAGCGCTCCCCTCTATGACTGCAGGAGATATGGGGGTACAGCGCTCTCCTCTATGAGTGCAGGAGATATGGGGGTTCAGCGCTCCCCTCTATGACTGCAGGAGATATGGGGGTACAGCGCTCCCCTCTATGACTGCAGGAGATATGGGGGTACAGCGCTCTCCTCTATGACTGCAGGAGATATGGGGGTTCAGCGCTCCCCTCTATGACTGCAGGAGATATGGGGGTACAGCGCTCTCTATGACTGCAGGAGATATGGGGGTTCAGCGCCCCCTCTATGACTGCAGGAGATATGGGGGTACAGCGCTATGACTGCAGGAGATATGGGGGTACAGCGCTCCCCTCTATGACTGCAGGAGATATGGGGGTACAGCGCTCCCCTCTATGACTGCAGGAGATATGGGGGTACAGCGCCCCCTCTATGACTGCAGGAGATATGGGGGTACAGCGCTCTCTATGACTGCAGGAGATATGGGGGTTCAGCGCCCCCTCTATGACTGCAGGAGATATGGGGGTACAGCGCTCCCCTCTATGACTGCAGGAGATATGGGGGTACAGCGCTCCCCTCTATGACTGCAGGAGATATGGGGGTACAGCGCTCTCTATGACTGCAGGAGATATGGGGGTTCAGCGCTCCCCTCTATGACTGCAGGAGATATGGGGGTACAGCGCTCCCCTCTATGACTGCAGGAGATATGGGGGTACAGCGCTCCCCTCTATGACTGCAGAAGATATGGGGGTACAGCGCTCCCCTCTATGACTGCAGGAGATATGGGGGTACAGCGCTCCCCTCTATGACTGCAGGAGATATGGGGGTACAGCGCCCCCTCTATGACTGCAGGAGATATGGGGGTACAGCGCTCTCTATGACTGCAGGAGATATGGGGGTTCAGCGCCCCCTCTATGACTGCAGGAGATATGGGGGTACAGCGCTCCCCTCTATGACTGCAGGAGATATGGGGGTACAGCGCTCCCCTCTATGACTGCAGGAGATATGGGGGTACAGCGCTCTCTATGACTGCAGGAGATATGGGGGTTCAGCGCTCCCCTCTGTGACTGCAGGAGATATGGGGGTACAGCGCTCCCCTCTATGACTTCAGGAGATATGGGGGTACAGCGCTCCCCTCTATGACTGCAGGAGATATGGGGGTACAGCGCTCTCTATGACTGCAGGAGATATGGGGGTACAGCACTCTCCTCTATGACTGCAGGAGATATGGGGGTACAGTGCTCTCTATGACTGCAGGAGATATGGGGGTTCAGCGCTCCCCTCTATGACTGCAGGAGATATGGGGGTACAGCGCTCTCTATGACTGCAGGAGATATGGGGGTTCAGCGCTCCCCTCTATGACTGCAGGAGATATGGGGGTACAGCGCTCTCCTCTATGACTGCAGGAGATATGGGGGTACAGCGCTCTCCTCTATGACTGCAGGAGATATGGGGGTACAGCGCTCCCCTCTATGACTGCCGGAGATATGGGGGTACAGCGCTCCCCTCTATGACTGCAGGAGATATAGGGGTACAGCGCTCTCCTCTATGACTGCAGGAGATATGGGGGTACAGCGCTCTCCTCTATGACTGCAGGAGATATGGGGGTACAGCGCCCCCCTCTATGACTGCAGGAGATATGGGGGTACAGCGCTCCCCTCTATGACTGCAGGAGATATGGGGGTACAGCGCTCTCCTCTATGACTGCAGGAGATATGGGGGTACAGCGCCCCCCTCTATGACTGCAGGAGATATGGGGGTACAGCGCTCCCCTCTATGACTGCAGGAGATATGGGGGTACAGCGCTCCCCTCTATGACTGCAGGAGATATGGGGGTTCAGCGCTCCCCTCTATGACTGCAGGAGATATGGGGGTACAGCGCTCCCCTCTATGACTGCACGAGATATGGGGGTTCAGCACTCCCCTCTATGACTGCAGGAGATATGGGGGTACAGCGCCCCCCTCTATGACTGCAGGAGATATGGGGGTACAGCGCTCTCCTCTATGGCTGCAGGAGATATGGGGGTACAGCGCTCCCCTCTATGACTGCAGGAGATATGGGGGTACAGCGCCCCCCTCTATGACTGCAGGAGATATGGGGGTACAGCGCCCCCTCTATGACTGCAGGAGATATGGGGGTACTGCGCTCTCCTCTATGACTGCAGGAGATATGGGGGTACAGCGCTCCCCTCTATGACTGCAGGAGATATGGGGGTACAGCGCTCTCCTCTATGACTGCAGGAGATATGGGGGTACAGCGCTCTCCTCTATGACTGCAGGAGATATGGGGGTACAGCGCTCCCCTCTATGACTGCAGGAGATATGGGGGTACAGCGCTCCCCTCTATGACTGCAGGAGATATGGGGGTACAGCGCTCCCCTCTATGACTGCAGGAGATATGGGGGTACAGCGCCCCCTCTATGACTGCAGGAGATATGGGGGTTCAGCGCTCCCCTCTATGACTGCAGGAGATATGGGGGTACAGCGCCCCCTCTATGACTGCAGGAGATATGGGGGTACTGCGCTCTCCTCTATGGCTGCAGGAGATATGGGGGTACAGCGCTCCCCTCTATGACTGCAGGAGATATGGGGGTACAGCGCTCCCCTCTATGACTGCAGGAGATATGGGGGTTCAGCGCTCTCTATGACTGCAGGAGATATGGGGGTTCAGCGCTCCCCTCTATGACTGCAGGAGATATGGGGGTACAGCGCTCCCCTCTATGACTGCAGGAGATATGGGGGTACAGCGCCCCCCTCTATGACTGCAGGAGATATGGGGGTACAGCGCTCTCCTCTATGACTGCAGGAGATATGGGGGTACTGCGCTCTCCTCTATGGCTGCAGGAGATATGGGGGTACAGCGCTCCCCTCTATGACTGCAGGAGATATGGGGGTACAGCGCTCTCTATGACTGCAGGAGATATGGGGGTACAGCGCTCCCCTCTATGACTGCAGGAGATATGGGGGTACAGCGCTCTCCTCTATGACTGCAGGAGATATGGGGGTTCAGCGCTCCCCTCTATGACTGCAGGAGATATGGGGGTACAGCGCTCCCCTCTATGACTGCAGGAGATATTACACTGGGTCACTGCAGGCACAGGGGTGGGGCTATCAGACCATGATGACATCCCAAGAATCTGGATCTTATAGAAGGACCCACAACCCCCTGCAGGTGAGAAGAAACAAGAGAGGCGAGCGCTCAGGTGAGCGAGAGAGACCGCCCCACCCCATGTGACCGCTGCAATGAGGAAGTGAGACAAAGAACCAAGGAGCGAGACAGCTGAGACACGAGAGAGACAGCCAGAGACATCCAGCAGAGGAGAGACAGCCAGAGAGATTCAGTACAGGTGAGACTGCAGCACAAGAGACAGCCAGAGACATCCGACAGAGGAGCGACAGCCATAGACATCCGACAGAGGAGAGACAGCCAGAGACATCCGACAGAGGAGAGACAGCCAGAGTCAACCAGCAGATGAGAGACAGCCAGAGACATCCGACAGAGGAGAGACAGCCAGAGACATCCGACAGAGGAGAGACAGCCAGAGACATCTGACAGAGGAGAGACAGCCAGAGTCAACCAGCAGATGAGAGACAGCCAGAGTCAACCAGCAGATGAGAGACAGCCAGAGACAGTCAGCAGAGGAGAGACAGCCAGAGACAACCAGCAGAGGAGAGACGGACAGAGACATCCAGCAGAGGAGAGACTGTAGTACAAGTGATTCTGATTCCTGTATCAGGTGTATGACCCAGATCCTGGTGCCGGTGAAATTATTCTAATTCTTGTAACAGATATGTGGTCCTGATCCATATGTCGTGAGATGGTTCTAGCAGCGAGGCGATGGGGCAGGGATTCTATGGGGGAGCGAGGCGATGGGGGAGGGAGGCTATTGGGGAGGTAGACTATGGGGCAGGGAGGCTATGGGAGAGCGAGGCGATGGGGGAGCGAGGCGATGGGGGAGGGAGGCGATGGGGCAGGGAGGCTATGGGGCAGGGAGGCTATGGGGCAGGGAGGCGATGGGGGAGGGAGGCTATTGTGGAGGGAGACTATGGGGCAGGGAGGCTATGGGAGAGCGAGGCGATGGGGGAGCGAGGCGATGGGGGAGGGAGGCTATGGGGCAGGGAGGCTATGGGGCAGGGAGGCTATGGGGGAGCGAGGCGATGGGAGAGCGAGGCGATGGGGGAGCGAGGCGATGGGAGAGCGAGGCGATGGGGGAGCGAGGCGATGGGGCAGGGAGGCGATGGGAGAGCGAGGCGATGGGGGAGCGAGGCGATGGGAGAGCGAGGCGATGGGGGAGCGAGGCGATGGGGGAGGGAGGCGATGGGGGAGGGAGGCGATGGGGGAGGGAGACTATGGGGCAGGGAGGCTATGGGAGAGCGAGGCGATGGGGGAGCGAGGCGATGGGGGAGGGAGGCTATTGGGGAGGGAGGCTATGGGGCAGGGAGGTGATGGGGGAGGGAGGCTATTGGGGAGGGAGACTATGGGGCAGGGAGGCTATGGGAGAGCGAGGCGATGGGGGAGCGAGGCGATGGGGGAGGGAGGCTATGGGGCAGGGAGGCTATGGGGCAGGGAGGCTATGGGGGAGCGAGGCGATGGGGGAGGGAGGTTATATTGATCCATATTCTATAATTGAAAAAAAATCTGGATTCCCATTTAGTCCAGAACTTCATCCACTATCTTGTTCATTGGTCCCGAGGAGCGGAAATGGGTCTATGGCAACAACATCCATGGTCCAAGTCTCCTTGAAATGAACCTGGAGGGTCTGGTCTCTCATAAAGGGGGGGACGTAACATCTGTGCCATTTTTAGTGCCATCCTCTGCTGACTAGTTAACATTCTGTCCTGCTGTAGTCTGAACACGGCCTTTTTTCACTCCATATATTTCCACCACACCCACCTGTCTACTGTTGACTTTGTTTTGGGCTGCAGACGGTTAAGTTCGCGGTGATGGACAGATGCCTTTCCTACGCACATTCGGCCCTCGCTAGTCTTGTTTGTCTGGATTTCAGGGGACCAGTCACTCTCTGGATTGGTACTCTGATACGTCACCAGAAGTTTGTCTTCCCAGTGCTTGCTAGTTGTGTTACATGGACCTTCTGACCCTTTCTAGTCTTCTGTCCATCCATTTGTCTCCAGATTCTGTATCTCTACTGCATTGTCCTCTTGGTTTTGACCCGAATCTCTACGACCATCTTTTGTGTTTGTACTGTCCTAATTAGCACAGAAAGCGAACGTCGACCAGTTGTCACCTACTGTCTAGCATAGGCAAGCGGGTAAGAACAGCTGGGTGGTTCTATTTTTAGGGCTCATTGTCTGTTTTTTTTCTTTTGCATCTTTGAGTTTCTTCCCAAATAGCAGCAATTCACAGGATAGCGCTGAACCTTAGTCTATCCCTTTACAGTATTCTTCACCGCAGCTTCTGATTGTACGGAACGTCTCCGTTATACAAAGATGATCCCGAATCAAGAAAGAAGAACTTCCCTTTTCTGAAGTCTGTGACCAGAGACATTTCCTGTGAAATTTTCTCTCTGATTTCCTCTTTAAAATCGTTAATCATAGAAACTACATGTTATGTGGCGGCTTCAGGGAAAGGTGCGCATGCGCCACAATGTATAATGCTCAGTTGTGTATTGTTCTCATATACAGTCCAAGTAATGTTTATTTGGTGATATTCAGAACATTTACGGTTCCTTCATTTATGTAGAAGGCAGATCAGTGCCAACCACGGCAACTCTGCCAGGACTAGTTGTAGTGGTCTGTCTTACTTACATGTTGTGACCTTGTCCTTTGTAGGAGCATCAATGAAGCTGGAAACCAGTTCCCGACTTGCCATCTGCACCCCGGAGAAGGAAGGCTATCTGCTGAAGAAAGGTGGCCGTCATGCCTCCTACCATCGCCGCTGGTTCATGCTGTGTGGAAACATGCTTTTGTACTGGGAAAGGCAGGGAGACCCCCAACCTCTCGGGCTCATACTCCTGGAGGGCAGCACAGTGACGCTGAGAAACTCCAAATTGAAATACGCCTTCTCGCTCTGCTCCGTTTCTCGTGTTTACAAAATGGCAGCAGAAAACCAACGGGAACTGGAGCTGTGGGTTAGGGCATTGCTCAGTGCTAACCTAGGCTATACAAAAGCCCTTCTTGGAGAGCTGCGTGGTCAGTACTTAAGTCTCACAAAGGGACACGTTGAATTGTCTTCGAGTCGTCAGGCACGTGAGACCTCTGGTGAGCGTCAATGGGGAGCAGAGTTTAGTGTCCTACACCAATGGCTGGGAGAAGAAGTGACCTGTCTGCGGTGCAGAGACTTTATAGACTTATCCTGAAACAGGAGTTTTGTACCCCAAAAATTCTCAAATAAATGATCAGAACGGGAGGAGGTCATGTCCCCTGCAGCAGGTGCGGCATCTCCTGGCATCTTCATTGTCCCGAGCCATCTGACAATGTCCACTTATGGCCATGCAGCAGAGATAAGCAACCTTCTCCGGCTAGAAGTTTAAGCTTTGGTGACATTAAAAATGTAGAAGGCCCACGCTGTGTCCATCTACGAGATTGTTTTCAGCTACAGCGGATCCTCTGTGACATTAAACACTAATTATCCTCCCCATACAATTCTGTAGGATCCAACAACAGCAAAAAGTGGCGACAGAATCAGTAATCAGATGTAAATGAGCCTCAAGGTCATGGGTTGTATCCGTATAATGGGGTCAGATGACAAACAATAATGTAACATGACGGGGAAGGTGTTTCCCAAATTTATTGGGGTCTGCTGGGGAGCCAATAAAATCATAACCTTCCTGATCTTTAGGGCTCTAGTAGCCCCTCTCTGTCACTACGTCAGAGTACAGCCATGGCCATAGGTTATGAGAATGACACAAATCTCCTCTTGTCACATGATGTGTCCCTCTGGTTTGTCAGATGTTTATCACATACAGAGATACAAGTGCAATCATATTATGGGGAGCAGAAGCTTTTATTGTCAGGTAGGAGGAGTTACTGCAGCGAGTCAGTATCTGCAGGACCTCTCCTTCTTCTTCAGGACCTCTGCAATTCTCCCTGGCAGCTCTCACTCTCCTCCTGCACCAGATCCTGACTGATCCTGTCCATTCCTGCACAATCACTGCTGCATTCTGTCATAATGTATTGGGTTTTGTTTGTCCTCTGTCTCCTGATGATTGACCACAAGTTCTCAATGGGATAAGATCTGGGGAGTCTCCAGGCCATGGACCCAGAATCTCTGTGTTCTGTTCCCGGGCCATGGACCCAGAATCTCTGTGTTCTGTTCCCGGGCCATGGACCCAGAATCTCTGTGTTCTGTTCCCGGGCCATGGACCCAGAATCTCTGTGTTCTGTTCCCTGCACCATTTAGTTTTCCCCTTTATGGCCGGTGCTCCATCATGCTGGAGGAGGCTCTGCTCATCACCAGCTGCTCCTGGAGGGTTGGGAGAAGCGGCTCCTGGAGGACATTCTGCTCCATTCTTTATTCATGGAGGTGTTTTTAGGGCGGTTCCCTTGGCTGAGAAGCCGCCCCCCCCCCCACATGAATGGCTGCAGGAGCTTTACAGGTGCAGGAGACTGGACTGGGGGCATCGCTCACCTCGTCTTCTCCCAACCATCGGGAAGGGGATTCCTCACAGACAATGACTTTCCCCCAGTCCTCAGCGTCCACTCCCTGCACCTCCTGCAGAATATCCGTCTGTCCCTGATGGTTCCTGGAGAGAAGCGGCTTCTTTGCTGCCCTCCTGGACACCAGGCCTTGCTCCAGGAGTCTCCACAGTGTCACAGTGCGTGCAGATGCCTCACACCTGCTGCTGCCATTCCTGAGCAAGCTCTGCGATGCTGGGAGCCCCATCCCCAAGCTGAAACACTTGTAAGAGACGCTCCTGGCGCTTGCTGCTCCTTCTTGGGCCGCTGGAGCCTTTTTGGTAACAATGGAGCCTCTCTCCCTGGATTCCTTGATGATGCGATAGATTGGTGACTGAGGTGCAATCTTTCTAGCTGCGATACTCTTCCCTGTTCGGCCAGTTTTGTGCAGTGCAATGATGACTGCACGTGTTTCTTTAGAGATAACCATGGGTAACAGAAGAGAAACAATGATGCCAAGCACCAGCCTCCTTGTAAAGTGTCCAGGGGTTAGATTGTTACTTAATCCTGACAGATTGTCCCCCAGCCCTGTCCCCATCAGCCCCGGCACCTGTGTTACTGGAGACATCACTGACACCATGGCAGCTGCTCCGCCTAAGGCGCCTGCAATGAAGGTGACATGTGTTTTGTGGGAAAAAGTTCATTTTCTAGGTAAATATTGACTTTCCAATGAATTGCTGATAAGCTGATCCCTCTTTATAACATTCTGGAGAATATGCAAATTACCATTATAACACCTGATGCCGGAGACTTTGTAACAATTACCATTTCTATCATTCCCAAAACTTTTGGCCATGATTATAGCTTCTCAACGCTAAGTAGCATCATTTTACCGTCTCATCCCTGGTAGAAGGAAAGAAAAGGGAACACGATTCTAAATCATAAAACATTGATGCGGATTTGCTGTAGGAAGTGTCTCGGCCTTCTCTTGATGCTATCATAGTCATTGTTACTTGAGTGATGAATCCTACCATTCACCATACGCAGCTGTGCAGTGGCGCAGAGAGATCGTACGTAATGACGGCAAGTGACCTCTGTCGGGGAGGATGCACGTCTGTCCAGACGGCTTTGGCAGAGATTTCAGTACAGAGGTGCAGTCCCAGTCTATCCAGCCAGAGTCGGCGGGCGGGGTCAGCTCCAGTGCAGAGGTGCAGCTCTACATAGGGAGGCTGTTACTTATCCCATGAAGGGGCGATTCAGAAGTGGGCACAATACTAACCACCAGCCAGTAGCCTCAGAAAATAGGGCACCCTGAGAGTTTGTATTTTAATACAGTGTAACATTTATATGTACAAACGTGTTTAGCACACACAATAAAGGTTAAGTCTTACTGCACCCTTCACGTTCCATTTTCTTCCCGCATCCCACTTTTTTTGGTTTAAGAATGATAATAACGTAAAGACCTGCAGAGCAAATACTGGAAACCCCAGAGCAGACTGATAATACTGGAAACCCTAGAGCAGATAATGGTAATGGGGAGACCCAAAAGGGCTGACACTAACCCTAACCCCTTAGCAGATAAGAAATACACAACTCTTCTCTGGAGTTTCTTCTTTGTGCCTGAAGAAGGAGAGAACACTGGAGCAGACAAGTCCAGAACATCTGATATGACCCTACTCCTCCAGGCTCCGCTGCATGATGAAGATTGGACAACTGAGTTTTATCGCCACCAGTGCAATAATCACAAACTGGAGATCAAAACGAGAGACAATAATGTCCTCTTCATTGATGATCATGTGATGGATGCTCTGAAATGACATGTGATGGATGTACAGGGTCTCCTAGTCACTAGAACAGGGCTTTACACAATCACCAAAGTATCAGCATAAAACCTCTATTATACATAAACCTGATGATAATGAGAGAACAGCAACGACTGGAGGAGAGGGAGAGGTTCTACCGACGTCCTGCAGGTCCCAGCAGTCACCAATCAGTAGGGAGAGCACAGGACCTCTGCCCCAGGCCACTGGTAAACCAGGAAATAATATTGTTTCATTGTCCTGCATGAAAGAAAGGAACCACAGGTTGTAGAAGAAGGTTCTGATACTTGTAGTCCCTCTGCCATGGAGCTGTATGAGAGGTCCACCTGCTGCTGCAGAAAACATTCCCCAAGCCCTGACACTTCCTCCACCATCTCTCACTGACTTCTTTACACACTTTGGGTCCAGTCTTTCTCCAGTCTGTCAACAAACATAATCGGGCACATTTACTAAGGGTCTGCACGGCGCATTTTCGTCGAGTTTCCTGACTATTTCCACAAATCGGGGGCGTGGCCGATGGACAATCAGACTGATTCGGACTAAGCACAGGATTTACAATTCAAATTGTGTTGCAAAGAGATGCACATACACCGGGAAGAATCGCGCCGGAATTCATCCTCGTCGGAATTCATCCTTGGGGATCGCAACAGGACCGGGTAAGTAAATGTGCCCCATTGTTTCCCATTAGATCCAAATACATTTAAGCTGCTTTCATCAGTAAAAAGAGCTGTGGACACTTCTCTGTGCACACAACAAGCTCCGCAGGCGAGAGCAGCCTTCTGATTCTTTCTGCTAATAAGAGGTTTGGTCACTGCAAAGTCATAAACATCAAGTCCCTGTACGAGGAGACAGATCCTTCCCCGGGTCAGGGCTCAACTGGTTACAATTCCAGCTGCAGTGATGAAACGATTCCCCGCGGAGATTCTCCGCATTATCCCGTCCTCTCTTGTATATGTCTTTCGGGCATGACCGGTCTTCTTGCAATATTCTAGAAATCGCAGACTCTGAACTTCTTCTCTCGCTGTGGCCGATACGGTCTCTCCTTTACCTTCATCGGGACGACCCGCTGCCGGAGGGTTCTGTCTCTTTGAAGATACATCAGGTTTATACACTCACCGGCCACTTTATTAGGTCTACCATGCTAGTAACGGGTTGGACCCCCTTTTGCCTTCAGAACTGCCTCAATTCTTCGTGGCATAGATACAACAAGGTGCTGGAAGCTCCTCAGAGATTTTGCTCCATATTGACATGATGGCATCACACAGTTGCCGCAGATTTGTCGGCTGCACATCCATGATGCGAATCTCCCGTTCCACCACATCCCAAAGATGCTCTATTGGATTGAGATCTGGTGACTGTGGAGGCCATTTGTGTCCAGTGACCTCATTGTCATGTTCAAGAAACCAGTCTGAGATGATTCCAGCTTTATGACATGGCGCATTATCCTGCTGAAAGTAGCCATCAGATGTTACAGGGTACATTGTGCTCATAAAGGGATGGACATGGGCAGCAACAATACTCAGGTAGGCTGTGGCGTTGTACCAAGGGGCGCAAAGACACCATGACACCACCACCACCATCCTGACCCGCTGATACAAGGCAGGATGGATCCATGCTTTCATGTTGTTGACGCCAAATTCTGACCCTACCATCCGAATGTCGCAGCAGAAATCGAGACTCATCAGACCAGGCAACGTTTTTCCAATCTTCTACTGTCCAATTTCCATGAGCTTGTGCAAATTGTAGCCTCAGTTTCCTGTTCTTAGCTGAAAGGAGTGGCACCCGGTGTGGTCTTCTGCTGCTGTAGCCCATCTGCCTCAGAGTTGGACGTACTGTGCGTTCAGAGATGCTCTTGTGCCTACCTTGGTTGTAACGGGTGGCGATTTGAGTCACTGTTGCCTTTCTATCAGCTCGAACCAGTCTGCCCATTCTCCTCTGACCTCTAGCATCAACAAGGCATTTCCGCCCACAGAACTGCCGCTCACTGGATGGTTTTTCTTTTTCGGACCATTCTCTGTAAACCCTAGAGATGGTTGTGCTTGAAAATCCCAGTAGATCAGCAGTTTCTGAAATACTCAGACCAGCCCTTCTGGCACCAACAACCATGCCACGTTCAAAGGCCACAAA
Organism: Engystomops pustulosus; assembly: GCF_040894005.1. Taxonomy (NCBI): domain Eukaryota; kingdom Metazoa; phylum Chordata; class Amphibia; order Anura; family Leptodactylidae; genus Engystomops; species Engystomops pustulosus. The sequence goes on from NW_027285095.1 coordinate 79,513, forward strand.
TCACCTTTCTTCCCCATACTGATGCTCGGGAGAACTGCAGGAGATTGTCTTGACCATGTCTACATGCCTAAATGCACTGCCGCCATGTGATTGGCTGATTAGAAATTAAGTGTTAACGAGCAGTTGGACAGGTGTACCTAATAAAGTGGCCGGTGAGTGTAGATTATTGGGGATAATTTCCTCCATTATCTGCAGGATCTGATCTCTAATCCTAATCAATTATCTCATTTACATTTTTATTCTGAGTTTTAGAGTATTTACAATCTATGGAATCAGAGAAGATCCTGATCTCTTCCTTGTGTCGGGATACAATGACCTGGACCTTGTGTTCTCTCATTTTCATCTCCAGTATTTCCGGACACCGGGGAGTGGAAAGGCACCTGCACAGGCCACAAACTTCGCCTCTTGTCCTTTTTGGGGGTCAGTGCGTCTGCAGGATGTTTATAGATTGAGCGCTCCTGGTGTTGGCCGTATGTCATCCATTTATGCAGATCCGGGAAATGCTGGAGCCACGTGTCACATCATTGTGTTACCAGGCAACTGATCCGCAAAACCAGCCGCCACACGGATGACACCGGCGTTGCTTGAGTATTTCTCGCGTTGCCGGACTAGTGGTGGTTATTCTGAGAGAAGCTCAGACATGGGGATACAGAGCCCCACACGAGGGCAGCGCACACATGACACACGGCTCAGGGGTGACTTGTAGAATGATGTAATGTCCCCCCCACATTATTAAATATCATCCAGTTTAATCTTCAGTGCAGGAGGCAGATAATGAAATGTATCGTGCAGAACATCGAGGACCCAGAGGCCGAGCCACGCCAAGTAAGTACACAGCACAGGCGGGGGCTGATTATAGGGGAGGGGCAGCACAGATAGACAGGGGCTCATTATAGGGGCGCAGCACAGACAGGGGCTCATTATAGGGGCGCAGCACAGACAGGGGCTCATTATAGGGGGCGCAGCACAGACAGGGGCTCATTATAGGGGGCGCAGCACAGACAGGGGCTCATTGTAGGGGCGCAGCACAGACAGACAGGGGCTCATTATAGGGGGCGCAGCACAGACAGGGGCTCATTATAGGGGGCGCAGCACAGACAGGGGCTCATTGTAGGGGCGCAGCACAGACAGACAGGGGCTCATTATAGGGGTGCAGCACAGATAGGGGCGCAGCACAGACAGAAGGGGGCTCATTATAGGGGCGCAGCACAGACAGGGGCGCAGCACAGACAGCGGCTCATTATAGGGAAGGGGCAGCACAGACAGACGGGGGATCATTATAGGGGCGCAGCACAGACAGGGGCGCAGCACAGACAGGGGCTCATTATAGGGGGTGCAGCACAGACAGACAGGGGATCATTATAGGGGGTGCAGCACAGACAGACAGATCATTATAGGGGCGCAGCACAGACAGGGGCGCAGCACAGACAGACAGATCATTATAGGGGGTGCAGCACAGACAGACAGATCATTATAGGGGGGTGCTGCACAGACAGACAGATCATTATAGGGGGGTGCTGCACAGACAGACAGATCATTATAGGGGGGTGCTGCACAGACAGACAGATCATTATAGGGGGGTGCTGCACAGACAGACAGATCATTATAGGGGGGTGCTGCACAGAGGGGGTGAAGCCAGGAGGGGGCTCATTATTGAGAGTTTGAGATAGAGCTGGGGCAGTGGTTAGCACATAGTTGGAGCGGAGGATATGCTGTGAATGCGATCCAGGGTCGGCCTCTCAACACAAGTCACGTATCACCTTACAGACAGATAAATATACATGTATGTACACGAGTCCCAGGTCCTTGCGGTCCCATGTTCTGCAGAGCACATTGTGTCGTTAGCTGCGATAGTTAGCAGAGTCTGTACAAGGACAGAACAATCACTTAAAAAGCAACGGAATCAAAATATATACAAATAAAAGTGAAATGTGAGGGCTCATGCACCGAGGAGGGGGCCCTGCGGTAAGTGCAATCCCTTCAACACTTGTAAACAAGAACCTTCCATTCATTTAACATGGAGTGCAACAAATGTCCACAAGGCACCGCCACGGGGGCGCCACTGGTGCCTGTACACACCGCTACCAGGCAGGTGCCGAGAGGATGAAGGATATGAGGAAGAACGGAATAACAGGTCAGAGGAGCCGCTGCCTCTCGTGTCCAGGCACAGGGGAAGGGCCTTGGGATGAAGCGTTTCCAGTTGAAAGGTTTCCTATGATGGTGAAGGATTTCCCTCGTGTCCAGCCACATGAGCACGGATGAGATGTCCCAGTCCATAAGACTCCCTCAGAAGTAGGTGTCATGAGCTGCAGCGCCATCAGCGGCCCCCGGGCGGCTGTTCTGCGGGGAATCTGCTGCAGGAGAAGATTCTTTGCGTCTGAAGGAGAACTTCCTCTCCTTCTTCTGCTTGGCCTCTGTCTTCTCTCTCTCTTTCTGCATTCGCTTCTCCTCCTTCTCTTTAAGCTTCTCGCGCTCCTTCTCCTTCCTGCGCTCCTCTCGCTCCTCCTTCTCCCTCCTCTTTTCTCGCTCGCGCTCTTCTCGCTCCTCCTTCTCACTCCTCTTTTCTCGCTCGCGCTCGCGCTCTTCTCGCTCCTCCTTCTCTCTCTTCCTTATTCGCTCACGCTCTTCCTTCTCCCTCTTTTTCTCCTGCTCCCTTTGCTTGTCCTTGCCCTTCTTGGTTGTCTCTCGGGGTGGTCCTAGAGGAGCTTTGTTGGAGGTGGGGGATGGCAGTGCAGGCCTGAGTCCTTCAGACACCACTACAGATTCTGGTTGGAGAGTGAGCACCGGCGTGGTGGGTGGCGAGGGCCGCCGGAGGCTGGACAGGCTGAGCCGGCTGCCGCTGAGGGTGGGATTGAGGCGCAGCTTCTCTTCATGAATCTGTCGGGCTCCATGGAGGCGTCGTGATGGCCGGTACTGTAACTCCCCTCGATTCTCCCGCCATTTTCGTAGCTGAGTGTTACTCTCTCTCTCTATTAAAGCGTCGGTGACAGGAAGGGAGCTCACCTGTGAGAAGAGGGAAGACAGTGAGGACCTACCTGGGATATAACCTGCCCCGAGATGTAGAAGGACACTCACCTCGGGGAGAAGGACATCCTCCTGCATACAGTGCACCGGGAGGCTGCGCAGCTTCTCCATCGTCTCGTACATCCCCTGACAGCTCCGCAGCTTATCCACCGAGCCCAGCGTGTGCCGCAGTAACACCAGCCCCACACGGAATATAATCTTCACTCCTGCACACAGAGGGATCAGTAACTTGTACATTACCATTACAGCTTACACACTGACCCCCAGTACTGTGTCAGACCTTCACAGAAGAACATGTCCCACACACGCAGCACCGAGGCCCAGGGTAACGTCCGGGAGAAGATGCACATGAACCACTCTGTCATATACAGAATGGGATCAATCTTAAACTTCTTCAGGTGTCGGTAGGCCATGGGGCAAACCCTGCGCAGCAGAGCAAAGAAGATCTCTCCGTCCAGCTGTATGGCTTCCTGCAGGAAGAGCAGGACAGGGATGAGGAAAGAGACCGGCAGGAGAGAAGGAACAGGGAGGGCGAGAGTGAAGGGTCATCAACTCACCAGGCCGGCGCTGTAATAGCCAGGAAGGTACTTGTCACAGATCTGGACCAGGCACCAGAACGCTTGCTGTAGGAGGACACAATCAGAGACGTTCAGTAAGACAGACAGCTGTGCAGGAGGCAAACAAACGCCCGATACCGACAATGTCTGATCAGGGCTCCAACACTTTCCGTATCTACTCGAGTATAAGCAGAATTTTTCAGCACAAAAAATGTACTGAAAAACCCAAACTCTGCCTATACACACAGCTTGTGTGCCGAAAAAGAGAAGACCTGCGGGAGGCGTCGGAAAGGCGAGTATTGACTTCCATTTTTAATGCATTGGGCAAACTGGGGCAGGCCATATACTGTCGTGACAGGGGGCCGGCCGGTCATATACTGGGGGGGCAGGGGCCAGCAGGCCATGTACTGGGGGGGCAGGGGCCAGCAGGCCATGTACTGGGGGGGCAGGGGCCAGCAGGCCATATACTGGGGCAGGGGCTGCAGGAGCTGCAGGCTATATACTGGGGGGGCAGAAGCTGCAGGCTATATACTGGCTGTGACCAATGCATTTCCCACCCTCGGCTTTTACTCGAGTATATACGGTATACAGCTTATCAGGATGAAATAGACATCCATCAAGTTCAACCAAGGAAGGGAAGGGACTGGAGGAGGAAGAGTTTTAGGGGAAACTATTGTACATCACTTCTCTATAGATGACTTCAGACATTAGCAGTTTCTATTTTTCATCAGCTGTGAGACATAGGAGGGTCCTCCAGCCGGGGCCCCCGCAGTCACTAGTCCCTGGTTTGGGGGGCACACATCGGTGCTCTTACCTCGGCCGGCATGTGCATGAGCAGCACCGCTGCCACCGGAGCCTGGGCCTGGCAGTAGCCCTCCTCGGGCCGGTACACCGTGTAAGCCTTCAAGATGCGGTACAGATCCTGCTGTCTGTAAGAGGATAATGGAGAGAGGTGAATATCCAGCACACAGCACAGGGGGCGCTCCAGAGGTCACCAATCCCCGGGGGCACATACACCTGACCTCAGGGTATAAGAGGAGAACCCGGCATGTCGCTCTGCAGCACAGCCGAGGGAGGGGGTCCTGTCTATTGTATGCACCTCCTGCCTTTTACTAGGTTCAAAAATGAAAAAACACTTTAATAAAATAAAAAAAAATAAATAAAAAGGAAAATCTAGGAACCAGGCGGAAAATAGCAAAATCTTTAAAACTTCTGTTTAATTCATCTCCTTATAAACCTCCCATTGGCAGCCGAGGAAGAAGGGCCATAGAAGCAGCGAGAATCCCCCCAGTAGATGCGCAGAGACCCCCGGAGAAGGGACAGAAGTGATGAAGCTCCGGGCGTCGCAGGAGGGTCCTGGATGGACACACAAGACATTCCCACCACAGGGACATCTAATGCATCGACCCAATCGCCTCTCGTCCTAGGAAGGAAAAGCGGGTGTCAGAGGTGTCCCCTGGATAAGCTCCACGTGTCTCCAGTGGTTTCCATCCTACGCTTTGTGCTGCCCATGGGATATACACCGGTCACAGGGGATGAGGTTATTGTGGTGGGAATGACCTGTGTGTCCATCCGGGACCCTCCTGCGACTTCTATCCCTTTCTCCGGGGGTCTCCGTGCATCTACCGGGGGGATTCCCCCTGCTTCGATGGCGCATGTAACGTGTCTTGTACCTTCACACACAGGTTAAGGACTTACGAAACCCTTCAGCCCTTCTTCCTCTGCTGCCAATGGGAGGTTTATAACGAGTTTAATTAAACAGAAGTTTTAAAGATTTCGCTATTTTCCGCCTGGAAGCTGGATTTCTTGTATCCATCCATGACCGATCGGCTCAGCCTCCCCCCTGCAGGAGAAGGGGAGGACACAGAGCGGAGGGGCAGGAGATGCCCAGGAGAAGGGGAGGACACAGAGCGGAGGGGCAGGAGATGGGGAGGACACAGAGCGGAGGGGCAGGAGATGCCCAGGAGAAGGCGAGGACACAGAGCGGAGGAGCAGGAGATGCCCAGGAGAAGGGGAGGACACAGAGCGGAGGAGCAGGAGATGCCCAGGAGAAGGGGAGGACACAGAGCGGAGGGGCAGGAGATGCCCAGGAGAAGGGGAGGACACAGAGCGGAGGGGCAGGAGATGCCCAGGAGAAGGGGAGGACACAGAGCGGAGGGGCAGGAGATGCCCAGGAGAAGGGGAGGACACAGAGCGGAGGAGCAGGAGATGCCCAGGAGAAGGGGAGGACACAGAGCGGAGGGGCAGGAGATGCCCAGGAGAAGGGGAGGACACAGAGCGGAGGGGCAGGAGATGCCCAGGAGAAGGGGAGGACACAGAGCGGAGGGGCAGGAGATGCCCAGGAGAAGGGGAGGATACAGAGCGGAGGGGCAGGAGATGCCCAGGAGAAGGGGAGGACACAGAGCGGAGGAGCAGGAGATGCCCAGGAGAAGGGGAGGGCACAGAGCGGAGGGGCAGGAGATGCCCAGGAGAAGGGGAGGACACAGAGCGGAGGAGCAGGAGATGCCCAGGAGAAGGGGAGGACACAGAGCGGAGGGGCAGGAGATGCCCAGGAGAAGGGGAGGACACAGAGCGGAGGAGAAGGGGAGGACACAGAGCGGAGGGGCAGGAGATGCCCAGGAGAAGGGGAGGACACAGAGCGGAGGAGCAGGAGATGCCCAGGAGAAGGGGAGGACACAGAGCGGAGGGGCAGGAGATGCCCAGGAGAAGGGGAGGACACAGAGCGGAGGGGCAGGAGATGGGGAGGACACAGAGCGGAGGAGCAGGAGATGCCCAGGAGAAGGGGAGGACACAGAGCGGAGGGGCAGGAGATGTCCAGGAGAAGGGGAGGACACAGAGCGGAGGGGCAGGAGATGGGGAGGACACAGAGCGGAGGAGCAGGAGATGCCCAGGAGAGGGCGAGGACACAGAGCGGAGGGGCAGGAGAAGGGGAGGACACAGAGCGGAGGAGCAGGAGATGCCCAGGAGAAGGGGAGGACACAGAGCGGAGGGGCAGGAGATGCCCAGGAGAAGGGGAGGACACAGAGCGGAGGGGCAGGAGATGCCCAGGAGAAGGGGAGGATACAGAGCGGAGGGGCAGGAGATGCCCAGGAGAAGGGGAGGATACAGAGCGGAGGGGCAGGAGATGCCCAGGAGAAGGGGAGGACACAGAGCGGAGGAGCAGGAGATGCCCAGGAGAAGGGGAGGGCACAGAGCGGAGGGGCAGGAGATGCCCAGGAGAAGGGGAGGACACAGAGCGGAGGAGCAGGAGATGCCCAGGAGAAGGGGAGGACACAGAGCGGAGGGGCAGGAGATGCCCAGGAGAAGGGGAGGACACAGAGCGGAGGAGAAGGGGAGGACACAGAGCGGAGGGGCAGGAGATGCCCAGGAGAAGGGGAGGACACAGAGCGGAGGAGCAGGAGATGCCCAGGAGAAGGGGAGGACACAGAGCGGAGGGGCAGGAGATGCCCAGGAGAAGGGGAGGACACAGAGCGGAGGGGCAGGAGATGGGGAGGACACAGAGCGGAGGAGCAGGAGATGCCCAGGAGAAGGGGAGGACACAGAGCGGAGGGGCAGGAGATGTCCAGGAGAAGGGGAGGACACAGAGCGGAGGGGCAGGAGATGGGGAGGACACAGAGCGGAGGAGCAGGAGATGCCCAGGAGAGGGCGAGGACACAGAGCGGAGGGGCAGGAGAAGGGGAGGACACAGAGCGGAGGGGCAGGAGATGTCCAGGAGAAGGGGAGGACACAGAGCGGAGGGGCAGGAGATGGGGAGGACACAGAGCGGAGGAGCAGGAGATGCCCAGGAGAGGGCGAGGACACAGAGCGGAGGGGCAGGAGAAGGGGAGGACACAGAGCGGAGGGGCAGGAGATGCCCAGGAGAAGGGGAGGACACAGAGCGGAGGGGCAGGAGATGCCCAGGAGAAGGGGAGGACACAGAGCGGAGGGGCAGGAGATGCCCAGGAGAAGGGGAGGACACAGAGCGGAGGGGCAGGAGATGCCCAGGAGAAGGGGAGGACACAGAGCGGAGGGGCAGGAGATGGGGAGGACACAGAGCGGAGGAGCAGGAGATGCCCAGGAGAGGGCGAGGACACAGAGCGGAGGGGCAGGAGAAGGGGAGGACACAGAGCGGAGGGGCAGGAGATGTCCAGGAGAAGGGGAGGACACAGAGCGGAGGGGCAGGAGATGGGGAGGACACAGAGCGGAGGAGCAGGAGATGCCCAGGAGAGGGCGAGGACACAGAGCGGAGGGGCAGGAGAAGGGGAGGACACAGAGCGGAGGGGCAGGAGATGCCCAGGAGAAGGGGAGGACACAGAGCGGAGGGGCAGGAGATGCCCAGGAGAAGGGGAGGACACAGAGCGGAGGGGCAGGAGATGCCCAGGAGAAGGGGAGGACACAGAGCGGAGGGGCAGGAGATGCCCAGGAGAGGGCGAGGACACAGAGCGGAGGGGCAGGAGATGCCCAGGAGAAGGGGAGGACACAGAGCGGAGGGGCAGGAGATGCCCAGGAGAAGGGGAGGACACAGAGCGGAGGAGCAGGAGATGCCCAGGAGAAGGGGAGGACACAGAGCGGAGAAGCAGGAGATGCCCAGGAGAAGGGGAGGACACAGAGCGGAGGAGCAGGAGATGCCCAGGAGAAGGGGAGGACACAGAGCGGAGGGGCAGGAGATGCCCAGGAGAAGGGGAGGACACAGAGCGGAGGGGCAGGAGATGCCCAGGAGAAGGGGAGGACACAGAGCGGAGGGGCAGGAGATGCCCAGGAGAAGGGGAGGACACAGAGCGGAGGGGCAGGAGAGGGCGAGGACACAGAGCGGAGGGGCAGGAGAGGGCGAGGACACAGAGCGGAGGGGCAGGAGAGGGCGAGGACACAGAGCGGAGGGGCAGGAGAGGGCGAGGACACAGAGCGGAGGGGCAGGAGATGCCCAGGAGAAGGGGAGGACACAGAGCGGAGGGGCAGGAGATGGGGAGGACACAGAGCGGAGGGGCAGGAGATGCCCAGGAGAAGGCGAGGACACAGAGCGGAGGAGCAGGAGATGCCCAGGAGAAGGGGAGGACACAGAGCGGAGGAGCAGGAGATGCCCAGGAGAAGGGGAGGACACAGAGCGGAGGGGCAGGAGATGCCCAGGAGAAGGGGAGGACACAGAGCGGAGGGGCAGGAGATGCCCAGGAGAAGGGGAGGACACAGAGCGGAGGGGCAGGAGATGCCCAGGAGAAGGGGAGGACACAGAGCGGAGGAGCAGGAGATGCCCAGGAGAAGGGGAGGACACAGAGCGGAGGGGCAGGAGATGCCCAGGAGAAGGGGAGGACACAGAGCGGAGGGGCAGGAGATGCCCAGGAGAAGGGGAGGACACAGAGCGGAGGGGCAGGAGATGCCCAGGAGAAGGGGAGGATACAGAGCGGAGGGGCAGGAGATGCCCAGGAGAAGGGGAGGATACAGAGCGGAGGGGCAGGAGATGCCCAGGAGAAGGGGAGGACACAGAGCGGAGGAGCAGGAGATGCCCAGGAGAAGGGGAGGGCACAGAGCGGAGGGGCAGGAGATGCCCAGGAGAAGGGGAGGACACAGAGCGGAGGAGCAGGAGATGCCCAGGAGAAGGGGAGGACACAGAGCAGAGGGGCAGGAGATGCCCAGGAGAAGGGGAGGACACAGAGCGGAGGGGCAGGAGATGCCCAGGAGAAGGGGAGGACACAGAGCGGAGGAGCAGGAGATGCCCAGGAGAAGGGGAGGACACAGAGCGGAGGGGCAGGAGATGCCCAGGAGAAGGGGAGGACACAGAGCGGAGGGGCAGGAGATGGGGAGGACACAGAGCGGAGGAGCAGGAGATGCCCAGGAGAAGGGGAGGACACAGAGCGGAGGGGCAGGAGATGTCCAGGAGAAGGGGAGGACACAGAGCGGAGGGGCAGGAGATGGGGAGGACACAGAGCGGAGGAGCAGGAGATGCCCAGGAGAGGGCGAGGACACAGAGCGGAGGGGCAGGAGAAGGGGAGGACACAGAGCGGAGGAGCAGGAGATGCCCAGGAGAAGGGGAGGACACAGAGCGGAGGGGCAGGAGATGCCCAGGAGAAGGGGAGGACACAGAGCGGAGGGGCAGGAGATGCCCAGGAGAAGGGGAGGATACAGAGCGGAGGGGCAGGAGATGCCCAGGAGAAGGGGAGGATACAGAGCGGAGGGGCAGGAGATGCCCAGGAGAAGGGGAGGACACAGAGCGGAGGAGCAGGAGATGCCCAGGAGAAGGGGAGGGCACAGAGCGGAGGGGCAGGAGATGCCCAGGAGAAGGGGAGGACACAGAGCGGAGGAGCAGGAGATGCCCAGGAGAAGGGGAGGACACAGAGCGGAGGGGCAGGAGATGCCCAGGAGAAGGGGAGGACACAGAGCGGAGGAGAAGGGGAGGACACAGAGCGGAGGGGCAGGAGATGCCCAGGAGAAGGGGAGGACACAGAGCGGAGGAGCAGGAGATGCCCAGGAGAAGGGGAGGACACAGAGCGGAGGGCCAGGAGATGCCCAGGAGAAGGGGAGGACACAGAGCGGAGGGGCAGGAGATGGGGAGGACACAGAGCGGAGGAGCAGGAGATGCCCAGGAGAAGGGGAGGACACAGAGCGGAGGGGCAGGAGATGTCCAGGAGAAGGGGAGGACACAGAGCGGAGGGGCAGGAGATGGGGAGGACACAGAGCGGAGGAGCAGGAGATGCCCAGGAGAGGGCGAGGACACAGAGCGGAGGGGCAGGAGAAGGGGAGGACACAGAGCGGAGGGGCAGGAGATGTCCAGGAGAAGGGGAGGACACAGAGCGGAGGGGCAGGAGATGGGGAGGACACAGAGCGGAGGAGCAGGAGATGCCCAGGAGAGGGCGAGGACACAGAGCGGAGGGGCAGGAGAAGGGGAGGACACAGAGCGGAGGGGCAGGAGATGCCCAGGAGAAGGGGAGGACACAGAGCGGAGGGGCAGGAGATGCCCAGGAGAAGGGGAGGACACAGAGCGGAGGGGCAGGAGATGCCCAGGAGAAGGGGAGGACACAGAGCGGAGGGGCAGGAGATGCCCAGGAGAAGGGGAGGACACAGAGCGGAGGGGCAGGAGATGGGGAGGACACAGAGCGGAGGAGCAGGAGATGCCCAGGAGAGGGCGAGGACACAGAGCGGAGGGGCAGGAGAAGGGGAGGACACAGAGCGGAGGGGCAGGAGATGTCCAGGAGAAGGGGAGGACACAGAGCGGAGGGGCAGGAGATGGGGAGGACACAGAGCGGAGGAGCAGGAGATGCCCAGGAGAGGGCGAGGACACAGAGCGGAGGGGCAGGAGAAGGGGAGGACACAGAGCGGAGGGGCAGGAGATGCCCAGGAGAAGGGGAGGACACAGAGCGGAGGGGCAGGAGATGCCCAGGAGAAGGGGAGGACACAGAGCGGAGGGGCAGGAGATGCCCAGGAGAAGGGGAGGACACAGAGCGGAGGGGCAGGAGATGCCCAGGAGAGGGCGAGGACACAGAGCGGAGGGGCAGGAGATGCCCAGGAGAAGGGGAGGACACAGAGCGGAGGGGCAGGAGATGCCCAGGAGAAGGGGAGGACACAGAGCGGAGGAGCAGGAGATGCCCAGGAGAAGGGGAGGACACAGAGCGGAGAAGCAGGAGATGCCCAGGAGAAGGGGAGGACACAGAGCGGAGAAGCAGGAGATGCCCAGGAGAAGGGGAGGACACAGAGCGGAGGAGCAGGAGATGCCCAGGAGAAGGGGAGGACACAGAGCGGAGGGGCAGGAGATGCCCAGGAGAAGGGGAGGACACAGAGCGGAGGGGCAGGAGATGCCCAGGAGAAGGGGAGGACACAGAGCGGAGGGGCAGGAGATGCCCAGGAGAAGGGGAGGACACAGAGCGGAGGGGCAGGAGATGCCCAGGAGAAGGCGAGGACACAGAGCGGAGGGGCAGGAGAGGGCGAGGACACAGAGCGGAGGGGCAGGAGAGGGCGAGGACACAGAGCGGAGGGGCAGGAGAGGGCGAGGACACAGAGCGGAGGGGCAGGAGATGCCCAGGAGAAGGGGAGGACACAGAGCGGAGGGGCAGGAGATGCCCAGGAGAAGGGGAGGACACAGAGCGGAGGGGCAGGAGATGCCCAGGAGAAGGGGAGGACACAGAGCGGAGGGGCAGGAGATGCCCAGGAGAAGGGGAGGACACAGAGCGGAGGGGCAGGAGATGCCCAGGAGAAGGGGAGGACACAGAGCGGAGGGGCAGGAGATGCCCAGGAGAAGGGGAGGACACAGAGCGGAGGGGCAGGAGATACCCAGGAGAAGGGGAGGACACAGAGCGGAGGGGCAGGAGAAGGGGAGGACACAGAGCGGAGGGGCAGGAGAGGGCGAGGACACAGAGCGGAGGGGCAGGAGATGCCCAGGAGAAGGGGAGGACACAGAGCGGAGGGGCAGGAGATGCCCAGGAGAAGGGGAGGACACAGAGCGGAGGGGCAGGAGATGCCCAGGAGAAGGGGAGGACACAGAGCGGAGGGGCAGGAGATGCCCAGGAGAAGGGGAGGACACAGAGCGGAGGGGCAGGAGATGCCCAGGAGAAGGGGAGGACACAGAGCGGAGGGGCAGGAGATGCCCAGGAGAAGGGGAGGACACAGAGCGGAGGAGCAGGAGATACCCAGGACAAGGCGAGGACACAGAGCGGAGGGGCAGGAGAAGGGGAGGACACAGAGCGGAGGGGCAGGAGATGCCCAGGAGAAGGGGAGGACACAGAGCGGAGGGGCAGGAGATGTCCAGGAGAAGGGGAGGACACAGAGCGGAGGGGCAGGAGATGCCCAGGAGAAGGGGAGGACACAGAGCGGAGGGGCAGGAGAAGGGGAGGACACAGAGCGGAGGGGCAGGAGATGCCCAGGAGAAGGGGAGGACACAGAGCAGAGGGGCAGGAGATGCCCAGGAGAAGGGGAGGACACAGAGCGGAGGGGCAGGAGATGCCCAGGAGAAGGGGAGGACACAGAGCGGAGGGGCAGGAGAAGGGGAGGACACAGAGCGGAGGGGCAGGAGAGGGCGAGGACACAGAGCGGAGGGGCAGGAGATGCCCAGGACACAGAGCGGAGGGGCAGGAGATGCCCAGGAGAAGGGGAGGACACAGAGCGGAGGGGCAGGAGATGCCCAGGAGAAGGGGAGGACACAGAGCGGAGGGGCAGGAGATGCCCAGGAGAAGGCGAGGACACAGAGCGGAGGGGCAGGAGATGCCCAGGAGAAGGCGAGGACACAGAGCGGAGGGGCAGGAGATGCCCAGGAGAAGGCGAGGACACAGAGCGGAGGGGCAGGAGATGCCCAGGAGAAGGGGAGGACACAGAGCGGAGGGGCAGGAGATGTCCAGGAGAAGGGGAGGACACAGAGCGGAGGGGCAGGAGATGCCCAGGAGAAGGCGAGGACACAGAGCGGAGGGGCAGGAGATGCCCAGGAGAAGGGGAGGACACAGAGCGGAGGGGCAGGAGATGCCCAGGAGAAGGGGAGGACACAGAGCGGAGGAGCAGGAGATGCCCAGGAGAAGGGGAGGACACAGAGCGGAGGGGCAGGAGATACCCAGGAGAAGGGGAGGACACAGAGCGGAGGGGCAGGAGATGCCCAGGAGAAGGGGAGGACACAGAGCGGAGGAGCAGGAGATGCCCAGGAGAAGGGGAGGACACAGAGCGGAGGAGCAGGAGATACCCAGGAGAAGGGGAGGACACAGAGCGAAGGGGCAGGAGATGCCCAGGAGAAGGGGAGGACACAGAGCGGAGGGGCAGGAGATGCCCAGGACACAGAGCGGAGGGGCAGGAGATGCCCAGGAGAAGGGGAGGACACAGAGCGGAGGGGCAGGAGATGCCCAGGAGAAGGGGAGGATACAGAGCGGAGGGGCAGGAGATGCCCAGGAGAAGGGGAGGACACAGAGCGGAGGGGCAGGAGATGCCCAGGAGAAGGGGAGGACACAGAGCGGAGGAGCAGGAGATGCCCAGGAGAAGGGGAGGACACAGAGCGGAGGGGCAGGAGAAGGGGAGGACACAGAGCGGAGGAGCAGGAGATACCCAGGACAAGGCGAGGACACAGAGCGGAGGGGCAGGAGATGCCCAGGAGAAGGCGAGGACACAGAGCGGAGGGGCAGGAGATGCCCAGGAGAAGGCGAGGACACAGAGCGGAGGGGCAGGAGATGCCCAGGAGAAGGGGAGGACACAGAGCGGAGGGGCAGGAGATGCCCAGGAGAAGGGGAGGACACAGAGCGGAGGGGCAGGAGATGCCCAGGAGAAGGGGAGGACACAGAGCGGAGGGGCAGGAGATGCCCAGGAGAAGGGGAGGACACAGAGCGGAGGGGCAGGAGAACGGGAGGACACAGAGCGGAGGGGCAGGAGATGCCCAGGAGAAGGGGAGGACACAGAGCGGAGGGGCAGGAGATGCCCAGGACACAGAGCGGAGGGGCAGGAGATGCCCAGGAGAAGGGGAGGACACAGAGCGGAGGGGCAGGAGATGCCCAGGAGAAGGGGAGGATACAGAGCGGAGGGGCAGGAGATGCCCAGGAGAAGGGGAGGACACAGAGCGGAGGAGCAGGAGATGCCCAGGAGAAGGGGAGGACACAGAGCGGAGGGGCAGGAGATGCCCAGGAGAAGGGGAGGACACAGAGCGGAGGGGCAGGAGAAGGGGAGGACACAGAGCGGAGGAGCAGGAGATACCCAGGACAAGGCGAGGACACAGAGCGGAGGGGCAGGAGATGCCCAGGAGAAGGCGAGGACACAGAGCGGAGGGGCAGGAGATGCCCAGGAGAGGGCGAGGACACAGAGCGGAGGAGCAGGAGATGCCCAGGAGAAGGGGAGGACACAGAGCGGAGGGGCAGGAGATGCCCAGGAGAAGGGGAGGACACAGAGCGGAGGGGCAGGAGATGTCCAGGAGAAGGGGAGGACACAGAGCGGAGGGGCAGGAGAAGGGGAGGACACAGAGCGGAGGGGCAGGAGAAGGGGAGGACACAGAGCGGAGGGGCAGGAGATGCCCAGGAGAAGGCGAGGACACAGAGCGGAGGGGCAGGAGATGCCCAGGAGAAGGGGAGGACACAGAGCGGAGGGGCAGGAGATGCCCAGGAGAAGGGGAGGACACAGAGCGGAGGGGCAGGAGATGCCCAGGAGAAGGGGAGGACACAGAGCGGAGGAGCAGGAGATGCCCAGGAGAAGGGGAGGACACAGAGCGGAGGGGCAGGAGATGCCCAGGAGAAGGGGAGGACACAGAGCGGAGGGGCAGGAGATGCCCAGGAGAAGGGGAGGACACAGAGCGGAGGGGCAGGAGATGCCCAGGAGAAGGGGAGGACACAGAGCGGAGGGGCAGGAGATGCCCAGGAGAAGGCGAGGACACAGAGCGGAGGGGCAGGAGATGCCCAGGAGAAGGCGAGGACACAGAGCGGAGGGGCAGGAGATGCCCAGGAGAAGGCGAGGACACAGAGCGGAGGGGCAGGAGATGCCCAGGAGAAGGGGAGGACACAGAGCGGAGGGGCAGGAGATGCCCAGGAGAAGGGGAGGACACAGAGCGGAGGGGCAGGAGATGCCCAGGAGAAGGGGAGGACACAGAGCGGAGGGGCAGGAGATACCCAGGAGAAGGGGAGGACACAGAGCGGAGGGGCAGGAGATGCCCAGGAGAAGGGGAGGACACAGAGCGGAGGGGCAGGAGATGTCCAGGAGAAGGGGAGGACACAGAGCGGAGGAGCAGGAGATACCCAGGAGAAGGGGAGGACACAGAGCGGAGGGGCAGGAGAGGGCGAGGACACAGAGCGGAGGGGCAGGAGATGCCCAGGAGAAGGGGAGGACACAGAGCGGAGGGGCAGGAGATGTCCAGGAGAAGGGGAGGACACAGAGCGGAGGGGCAGGAGATGCCCAGGAGAAGGGGAGGACACAGAGCGGAGGGGCAGGAGATGCCCAGGAGAAGGCGAGGACACAGAGCGGAGGGGCAGGAGATGCCCAGGAGAAGGGGAGGACACAGAGCGGAGGGGCAGGAGATGCCCAGGAGAAGGGGAGGACACAGAGCGGAGGGGCAGGAGATGCCCAGGAGAAGGGGAGGACACAGAGCGGAGGGGCAGGAGATACCCAGGAGAAGGGGAGGACACAGAGCGGAGGGGCAGGAGATGCCCAGGAGAAGGGGAGGACACAGAGCGGAGGAGCAGGAGATGCCCAGGAGAAGGGGAGGACACAGAGCGGAGGGGCAGGAGAAGGGGAGGACACAGAGCGGAGGGGCAGGAGAGGGCGAGGACACAGAGCGGAGGGGCAGGAGATGCCCAGGAGAAGGGGAGGACACAGAGCGGAGGGGCAGGAGATGCCCAGGAGAAGGGGAGGACACAGAGCGGAGGAGAAGGGGAGGACACAGAGCGGAGGGGCAGGAGATGCCCAGGAGAAGGGGAGGACACAGAGCGGAGGAGCAGGAGATGCCCAGGAGAAGGGGAGGACACAGAGCGGAGGGGCAGGAGATGCCCAGGAGAAGGGGAGGACACAGAGCGGAGGGGCAGGAGAAGGGGAGGACACAGAGCGGAGGGGCAGGAGATGCCCAGGAGAAGGGGAGGACACAGAGCGGAGGGGCAGGAGATGCCCAGGAGAAGGGGAGGACACAGAGCGGAGGGGCAGGAGATGCCCAGGAGAAGGGGAGGACACAGAGCGGAGGGGCAGGAGATGCCCAGGAGAAGGCGAGGACACAGAGCGGAGGGGCAGGAGATGCCCAGGAGAAGGCGAGGACACAGAGCGGAGGGGCAGGAGAGGGCGAGGACACAGAGCGGAGGGGCAGGAGAGGGCGAGGACACAGAGCGGAGGGGCAGGAGAGGGCGAGGACACAGAGCGGAGGGGCAGGAGAGGGCGAGGACACAGAGCGGAGGGGCAGGAGATGCCCAGGAGAAGGGGAGGACACAGAGCGGAGGGGCAGGAGATGCCCAGGAGAAGGGGAGGACACAGAGCGGAGGGGCAGGAGATGCCCAGGAGAAGGGGAGGACACAGAGCGGAAGGGCAGGAGATGGGGAGGACACAGAGCGGAGGAGCAGGAGATGCCCAGGAGAAGGGGAGGACACAGAGCGGAGGGGCAGGAGATGCCCAGGAGAAGGGGAGGACACAGAGCGGAGGGGCAGGAGATGCCCAGGAGAAGGGGAGGACACAGAGCGGAGGGGCAGGAGATGCCCAGGAGAAGGGGAGGACACAGAGCGGAGGAGCAGGAGATGCCCAGGAGAAGGGGAGGACACAGAGCGGAGGAGCAGGAGATACCCAGGAGAAGGGGAGGACACAGAGCGGAGGGGCAGGAGAAGGGGAGGACACAGAGCGGAGGGGCAGGAGAAGGGGAGGACACAGAGCGGAGGGGCAGGAGAAGGGGAGGACACAGAGCGGAGGGGCAGGAGATGCCCAGGAGAAGGGGAGGACACAGAGCAGAGGGGCAGGAGATGCCCAGGAGAAGGGGAGGACACAGAGCGGAGGGGCAGGAGATGCCCAGGAGAAGGGGAGGACACAGAGCGGAGGGGCAGGAGATACCCAGGAGAAGGGGAGGACACAGAGCGGAGGGGCAGGAGAAGGGGAGGACACAGAGCGGAGGGGCAGGAGAGGGCGAGGACACAGAGCGGAGGGGCAGGAGATGCCCAGGAGAAGGGGAGGACACAGAGCGGAGGAGCAGGAGATGCCCAGGAGAAGGGGAGGACACAGAGCGGAGGGGCAGGAGATGCCCAGGAGAAGGGGAGGACACAGAGCGGAGGGGCAGGAGATGCCCAGGAGAAGGGGAGGACACAGAGCGGAGGAGCAGGAGATGCCCAGGAGAAGGGGAGGACACAGAGCGGAGGGGCAGGAGAAGGGGAGGACACAGAGCGGAGGAGCAGGAGATACCCAGGACAAGGCGAGGACACAGAGCGGAGGGGCAGGAGATGCCCAGGAGAAGGGGAGGACACAGAGCGGAGGGGCAGGAGATGCCCAGGAGAAGGGGAGGACACAGAGCGGAGGGGCAGGAGATGCCCAGGAGAAGGGGAGGACACAGAGCGGAGGGGCAGGAGATGCCCAGGAGAAGGGGAGGACACAGAGCGGAGGGGCAGGAGATGCCCAGGAGAAGGGGAGGACACAGAGCGGAGGGGCAGGAGAGGGCGAGGACACAGAGCGGAGGGGCAGGAGATGCCCAGGAGAAGGGGAGGACACAGAGCGGAGGGGCAGGAGATGCCCAGGAGAAGGGGAGGACACAGAGCGGAGGGGCAGGAGATGCCCAGGAGAAGGGGAGGACACAGAGCGGAGGAGCAGGAGATGCCCAGGAGAAGGGGAGGACACAGAGCGGAGGGGCAGGAGATGCCCAGGAGAAGGGGAGGACATAGAGCGGAGGGGCAGGAGATGCCCAGGAGAAGGCGAGGACACAGAGCGGAGGGGCAGGAGATGCCCAGGAGAAGGGGAGGACACAGAGCGGAGGGGCAGGAGATGCCCAGGAGAAGGGGAGGACACAGAGCGGAGGGGCAGGAGATGCCCAGGAGAAGGGGAGGATACAGAGCGGAGGGGCAGGAGATGCCCAGGAGAAGGGGAGGACACAGAGCGGAGGGGCAGGAGATGCCCAGGAGAAGGGGAGGACACAGAGCGGAGGAGCAGGAGATGCCCAGGAGAAGGGGAGGACACAGAGCGGAGGGGCAGGAGAAGGGGAGGACACAGAGCGGAGGAGCAGGAGATACCCAGGACAAGGCGAGGACACAGAGCGGAGGGGCAGGAGATGCCCAGGAGAAGGCGAGGACACAGAGCGGAGGGGCAGGAGATGCCCAGGAGAAGGGGAGGACACAGAGCGGAGGGGCAGGAGATGCCCAGGAGAAGGGGAGGACACAGAGCGGAGGGGCAGGAGATGCCCAGGAGAAGGGGAGGACACAGAGCGGAGGGGCAGGAGATGCCCAGGAGAAGGGGAGGACACAGAGCGGAGGGGCAGGAGATGCCCAGGAGAAGGGGAGGACACAGAGCGGAGGGGCAGGAGATACCCAGGAGAAGGGGAGGACACAGAGCGGAGGGGCAGGAGAAGGGGAGGACACAGAGCGGAGGGGCAGGAGAGGGCGAGGACACAGAGCGGAGGGGCAGGAGATGCCCAGGAGAAGGGGAGGACACAGAGCGGAGGAGCAGGAGATGCCCAGGAGAAGGGGAGGACACAGAGCGGAGGGGCAGGAGATGCCCAGGAGAAGGGGAGGACACAGAGCGGAGGGGCAGGAGATGCCCAGGAGAAGGGGAGGACA
Organism: Engystomops pustulosus; assembly: GCF_040894005.1. Classification (NCBI taxonomy): domain Eukaryota; kingdom Metazoa; phylum Chordata; class Amphibia; order Anura; family Leptodactylidae; genus Engystomops; species Engystomops pustulosus. Next base: position 98,234 of record NW_027285095.1, read on the forward strand.
CAGAGCGGAGGAGCAGGAGATGCCCAGGAGAAGGGGAGGACACAGAGCGGAGGGGCAGGAGAAGGGGAGGACACAGAGCGGAGGAGCAGGAGATACCCAGGACAAGGCGAGGACACAGAGCGGAGGGGCAGGAGATGCCCAGGAGAAGGGGAGGACACAGAGCGGAGGGGCAGGAGATGCCCAGGAGAAGGGGAGGACACAGAGCGGAGGGGCAGGAGATGCCCAGGAGAAGGGGAGGACACAGAGCGGAGGGGCAGGAGATGCCCAGGAGAAGGGGAGGACACAGAGCGGAGGGGCAGGAGATGCCCAGGAGAAGGGGAGGACACAGAGCGGAGGGGCAGGAGAGGGCGAGGACACAGAGCGGAGGGGCAGGAGATGCCCAGGAGAAGGGGAGGACACAGAGCGGAGGGGCAGGAGATGCCCAGGAGAAGGGGAGGACACAGAGCGGAGGGGCAGGAGATGCCCAGGAGAAGGGGAGGACACAGAGCGGAGGAGCAGGAGATGCCCAGGAGAAGGGGAGGACACAGAGCGGAGGGGCAGGAGATGCCCAGGAGAAGGGGAGGACATAGAGCGGAGGGGCAGGAGATGCCCAGGAGAAGGCGAGGACACAGAGCGGAGGGGCAGGAGATGCCCAGGAGAAGGGGAGGACACAGAGCGGAGGGGCAGGAGATGCCCAGGAGAAGGGGAGGACACAGAGCGGAGGGGCAGGAGATGCCCAGGAGAAGGGGAGGATACAGAGCGGAGGGGCAGGAGATGCCCAGGAGAAGGGGAGGACACAGAGCGGAGGGGCAGGAGATGCCCAGGAGAAGGGGAGGACACAGAGCGGAGGAGCAGGAGATGCCCAGGAGAAGGGGAGGACACAGAGCGGAGGGGCAGGAGAAGGGGAGGACACAGAGCGGAGGAGCAGGAGATACCCAGGACAAGGCGAGGACACAGAGCGGAGGGGCAGGAGATGCCCAGGAGAAGGCGAGGACACAGAGCGGAGGGGCAGGAGATGCCCAGGAGAAGGGGAGGACACAGAGCGGAGGGGCAGGAGATGCCCAGGAGAAGGGGAGGACACAGAGCGGAGGGGCAGGAGATGCCCAGGAGAAGGGGAGGACACAGAGCGGAGGGGCAGGAGATGCCCAGGAGAAGGGGAGGACACAGAGCGGAGGGGCAGGAGATGCCCAGGAGAAGGGGAGGACACAGAGTGGAGGGGCAGGAGATGTCCAGGAGAAGGGGAGGACACAGAGCGGAGGGGCAGGAGATGTCCAGGAGAAGGGGAGGACACAGAGCGGAGGAGCAGGAGATGCCCAGGAGAAGGGGAGGACACAGAGCGGAGGGGCAGGAGAAGGGGAGGACACAGAGCGGAGGGGCAGGAGATGCCCAGGAGAAGGGGAGGACACAGAGCGGAGGGGCAGGAGATGTCCAGGAGAAGGGGAGGACACAGAGCGGAGGGGCAGGAGATGTCCAGGAGAAGGGGAGGACACAGAGCGGAGGAGCAGGAGATGCCCAGGAGAAGGGGAGGACACAGAGCGGAGGGGCAGGAGAAGGGGAGGACACAGAGCGGAGGGGCAGGAGATGCCCAGGAGAAGGGGAGGACACAGAGCGGAGGGGCAGGAGATGTCCAGGAGAAGGGGAGGACACAGAGCGGAGGGGCAGGAGATGTCCAGGAGAAAGGGAGGACACAGAGCGGAGGGGCAGGAGATGGGGAGGACACAGAGCGGAGGGGCAGGAGATGCCCAGGAGAAGGCGAGGACACAGAGCGGAGGGGCAGGAGATGCCCAGGAGAAGGCGAGGACACAGAGCGGAGGGGCAGGAGATGCCCAGGAGAAGGGGAGGACACAGAGCGGAGGGGCAGGAGATGCCCAGGAGAAGGGGAGGACACAGAGCGGAGGGGCAGGAGATGCCCAGGAGAAGGGGAGGACACAGAGCGGAGGAGCAGGAGATGCCCAAGAGAAGGGGAGGACACAGAGCGGAGGGGCAGGAGATGTCCAGGAGAAGGGGAGGACACAGAGCGGAGGAGCAGGAGATGCCCAGGAGAAGGGGAGGACACAGAGCAGAGAGGCAGGAGATGCCCAGGAGAAGGGGAGGACACAGAGCGCAGGAGCAGGAGATGCCCAGGAGAAGGGGAGGACACAGAGCGGAGGGGCAGGAGATGCCCAGGAGAAGGGGAGGACACAGAGCGGAGGAGCAGGAGATGCCCAGGAGAAGGGGAGGACACAGAGCGGAGGAGCAGGAGATGCCCAGGAGAAGGGGAGGACACAGAGCGGAGGAGCAGGAGATGCCCAGGAGAAGGGGAGGACACAGAGCGGAGGAGCAGGAGATGCCCAGGAGAAGGGGAGGACACAGAGCGGAGGGGCAGGAGATGCCCAGGAGAAGGGGAGGACACAGAGCGGAGGGGCAGGAGATGCCCAGGAGAAGGGGAGGACACAGAGCGGAGGGGCAGGAGATGCCCAGGAGAAGGGGAGGACACAGAGCGGAGGGGCAGGAGATGCCCAGGAGAAGGGGAGGACACAGAGCGGAGGGGCAGGAGATGCCCAGGAGAAGGGGAGGACACAGAGCGGAGGGGCAGGAGATGCCCAGGAGAAGGCGAGGACACAGAGCGGAGGGGCAGGAGATGCCCAGGAGAAGGCGAGGACACAGAGCGGAGGGGCAGGAGATGCCCAGGAGAAGGCGAGGACACAGAGCGGAGGGGCAGGAGATGCCCAGGAGAAGGGGAGGACACAGAGCGGAGGGGCAGGAGATGCCCAGGAGAAGGGGAGGACACAGAGCGGAGGGGCAGGAGATACCCAGGAGAAGGGGAGGACACAGAGCGGAGGGGCAGGAGATGCCCAGGAGAAGGGGAGGACACAGAGCGGAGGGGCAGGAGATGCCCAGGAGAAGGGGAGGACACAGAGCGGAGGGGCAGGAGATGCCCAGGAGAAGGGGAGGACACAGAGCGGAGGGGCAGGAGATGCCCAGGAGAAGGGGAGGACACAGAGCGGAGGGGCAGGAGATGCCCAGGAGAAGGGGAGGACACAGAGCGGAGGGGCAGGAGATGCCCAGGAGAAGGGGAGGACACAGAGCGGAGGGGCAGGAGATGCCCAGGAGAAGGGGAGGACACAGAGCGGAGGGGCAGGAGATGCCCAGGAGAAGGGGAGGACACAGAGCGGAGGGGCAGGAGATGCCCAGGAGAAGGGGAGGACACAGAGCGGAGGGGCAGGAGATGCCCAGGAGAAGGCGAGGACACAGAGCGGAGGGGCAGGAGATGCCCAGGAGAAGGCGAGGACACAGAGCGGAGGGGCAGGAGATGCCCAGGAGAAGGGGAGGACACAGAGCGGAGGGGCAGGAGATGCCCAGGAGAAGGGGAGGACACAGAGCGGAGGGGCAGGAGATACCCAGGAGAAGGGGAGGACACAGAGCGGAGGGGCAGGAGATGCCCAGGAGAAGGGGAGGACACAGAGCGGAGGAGCAGGAGATGCCCAGGAGAAGGGGAGGACACAGAGCGGAGGGGCAGGAGAAGGGGAGGACACAGAGCGGAGGGGCAGGAGAGGGCGAGGACACAGAGCGGAGGGGCAGGAGATGCCCAGGAGAAGGGGAGGACACAGAGCGGAGGAGCAGGAGATGCCCAGGAGAAGGGGAGGACACAGAGCGGAGGGGCAGGAGAAGGGGAGGACACAGAGCGGAGGGGCAGGAGAGGGCGAGGACACAGAGCGGAGGGGCAGGAGAGGGCGAGGACACAGAGCGGAGGGGCAGGAGAGGGCGAGGACACAGAGCGGAGGGGCAGGAGAGGGCGAGGACACAGAGCGGAGGGGCAGGAGATGCCCAGGAGAAAGGGAGGACACAGAGCGGAGGGGCAGGAGATGCCCAGGAGAAGGGGAGGACACAGAGCGGAGGAGAAGGGGAGGGCGAGGACACAGAGCGGAGGGGCAGGAGATGCCCAGGAGAAGGGGAGGACACAGAGCGGAGGGGCAGGAGATGCCCAGGAGAAGGGGAGGACACAGAGCGGAGGGGCAGGAGATGGGGAGGACACAGAGCGGAGGAGCAGGAGATGCCCAGGAGAAGGGGAGGACACAGAGCGGAGGAGAAGGGGAGGACACAGAGCGGAGGGGCAGGAGATGCCCAGGAGAAGGGGAGGACACAGAGCGGAGGAGAAGGGGAGGACACAGAGCGGAGGGGCAGGAGATGCCCAGGAGAAGGGGAGGACACAGAGCGGAGGGGCAGGAGATGCCCAGGAGAAAGGGAGGACACAGAGCGGAGGGGCAGGAGATGCCCGGGAGAGGGCGAGGACACAGAGCGGAGGGGCAGGAGAGGGCGAGGACACAGAGCGGAGGGGCAGGAGAGGGCGAGGACACAGAGCGGAGGAGAAGGGGAGGACACAGAGCGGAGGGGCAGGAGATGCCCAGGAGAAGGGGAGGACACAGAGCGGAGGGGCAGGAGATGCCCAGGAGAAAGGGAGGACACAGAGCGGAGGGGCAGGAGATGCCCAGGAGAAGGGGAGGACACAGAGCAGAGGGGCAGGAGATGCCCAGGAGAAGGGGAGGACACAGAGCGGAGGGGCAGGAGATACCCAGGAGAAGGGGAGGACACAGAGCGGAGGGGCAGGAGAAGGGGAGGACACAGAGCGGAGGGGCAGGAGAGGGCGAGGACACAGAGCGGAGGGGCAGGAGATGCCCAGGACACAGAGCGGAGGGGCAGGAGATGCCCAGGAGAAGGGGAGGACACAGAGCAGAGGGGCAGGAGATGCCCAGGAGAAGGGGAGGACACAGAGCGGAGGGGCAGGAGATGCCCAGGAGAAGGGGAGGACACAGAGCGGAGGGGCAGGAGATGCCCAGGAGAAGGGGAGGACACAGAGCGGAGGAGCAGGAGATGCCCAGGAGATGGGGAGGACACAGAGCAGAGAGGCAGGAGATGCCCAGGAGAAGGGGAGGACACAGAGCGCAGGAGCAGGAGATGCCCAGGAGAAGGGGAGGACACAGAGCGGAGGGGCAGGAGAACGGGAGGACACAGAGCGGAGGGGCAGGAGATGCCCAGGAGAAGGGGAGGACACAGAGCGGAGGAGCAGGAGATGCCCAGGAGAAGGGGAGGACACAGAGCGGAGGGGCAGGAGATGCCCAGGACACACAGCGGAGGGGCAGGAGATGCCCAGGAGAAGGGGAGGACACAGAGCGGAGGGGCAGGAGATGCCCAGGAGAAAGGGAGGATACAGAGCGGAGGGGCAGGAGATGCCCAGGAGAAGGGGAGGACACAGAGCGGAGGAGCAGGAGATGCCCAGGAGAAGGGGAGGACACAGAGCGGAGGGGCAGGAGAAGGGGAGGACACAGAGCGGAGGAGCAGGAGATACCCAGGACAAGGCGAGGACACAGAGCGGAGGGGCAGGAGATGCCCAGGAGAAGGGGAGGACACAGAGCGGAGGGGCAGGAGATGCCCAGGAGAAGGGGAGGACACAGAGCGGAGGGGCAGGAGATGCCCAGGAGAAGGGGAGGACACAGAGCGGAGGGGCAGGAGATGCCCAGGAGAAGGGGAGGACACAGAGCGGAGGAGCAGGAGATGCCCAGGAGAAGGGGAGGACACAGAGCGGAGGGGCAGGAGATGCCCAGGAGAAGGGGAGGACACAGAGCGGAGGGGCAGGAGATGCCCAGGAGAAGGGGAGGACACAGAGAGGAGGGGCAGGAGATGCCCAGGAGAAGGGGAGGACACAGAGCGGAGGGGCAGGAGATGCCCAGGAGAAGGGGAGGACACAGAGCGGAGGGGCAGGAGATGCCCAGGAGAAGGGGAGGACACAGAGCGGAGGGGCAGGAGAAGGGGAGGACACAGAGCGGAGAGGCAGGAGATGCCCAGGAGAAGGGGAGGACACAGAGCGGAGGAGCAGGAGATGCCCAGGAGAAGGGGAGGACACAGAGCGGAGGGGCAGGAGATGCCCAGGACACAGAGCGGAGGGGCAGGAGATGCCCAGGAGAAGGGGAGGACACAGAGCGGAGGGGCAGGAGATGCCCAGGAGAAGGGGAGGATACAGAGCGGAGGGGCAGGAGATGCCCAGGAGAAGGGGAGGACACAGAGCGGAGGGGCAGGAGATGCCCAGGAGAAGGGGAGGACACAGAGCGGAGGAGCAGGAGATGCCCAGGAGAAGGGGAGGACACAGAGCGGAGGGGCAGGAGAAGGGGAGGACACAGAGCGGAGGAGCAGGAGATACCCAGGACAAGGCGAGGACACAGAGCGGAGGGGCAGGAGATGCCCAGGAGAAGGCGAGGACACAGAGCGGAGGGGCAGGAGATGCCCAGGAGAAGGGGAGGACACAGAGCGGAGGGGCAGGAGATGCCCAGGAGAAGGGGAGGACACAGAGCGGAGGGGCAGGAGAGGGCGAGGACACAGAGCGGAGGGGCAGGAGATGCCCAGGAGAAGGGGAGGACACAGAGCGGAGGGGCAGGAGATGCCCAGGAGAAGGGGAGGACACAGAGCGGAGGGGCAGGAGATGTCCAGGAGAAGGGGAGGACACAGAGCGGAGGGGCAGGAGATGGGGAGGACACAGAGCGGAGGGGCAGGAGATGTCCAGGAGAAGGGGAGGACACAGAGCGGAGGGGCAGGAGATGTCCAGGAGAAGGGGAGGACACAGAGCGGAGGAGCAGGAGATGCCCAGGAGAAGGGGAGGACACAGAGCGGAGGGGCAGGAGAGGGCGAGGACACAGAGCGGAGGGGCAGGAGATGTCCAGGAGATGGGGAGGACACAGAGCGGAGGGGCAGGAGATGTCCAGGAGAAGGGGAGGACACAGAGCGGAGGGGCAGGAGATGGGGAGGACACAGAGCGGAGGGGCAGGAGATGCCCAGGAGAAGGGGAGGACACAGAGCGGAGGGGCAGGAGATGTCCAGGAGAAGGGGAGGACACAGAGCGGAGGGGCAGGAGATGTCCAGGAGAAGGGGAGGACACAGAGCGGAGGGGCAGGAGATGTCCAGGAGAAGGGGAGGACACAGAGCGGAGGGGCAGGAGATGCCCAGGAGAAGGGGAGGACACAGAGCGGAGGGGCAGGAGATGCCCAGGAGAAGGGGAGGACACAGAGCGGAGGGGCAGGAGATGCCCAGGAGAAGGGGAGGACACAGAGCGGAGGGGCAGGAGATGCCCAGGAGAAGGCGAGGACACAGAGCGGAGGGGCAGGAGATGCCCAGGAGAAGGGGAGGACACAGAGCGGAGGGGCAGGAGATGCCCAGGAGAAGGGGAGGACACAGAGCGGAGGGGCAGGAGATGCCCAGGAGAAGGGGAGGACACAGAGCGGAGGGGCAGGAGATGTCCAGGAGAAGGGGAGGACACAGAGCGGAGGGGCAGGAGATGTCCAGGAGAAGGGGAGGACACAGAGCGGAGGGGCAGGAGATGTCCAGGAGAAGGGGAGGACACAGAGCGGAGGGGCAGGAGATGGGGAGGACACAGAGCGGAGGGGCATGAGATGCCCAGGAGAAGGGGAGGACACAGAGCGGAGGGGCAGGAGATGCCCAGGAGAAGGGGAGGACACAGAGCAGAGAGGCAGGAGATGCCCAGGAGAAGGGGAGGGCACAGAGCGGAGGGGCAGGAGATGCCCAGGAGAAGGGGAGGACACAGAGCGGAGGAGCAGGAGATGCCCAGGAGAAGGGGAGGACACAGAGCGGAGGGGCAGGAGATGCCCAGGAGAAGGGGAGGACACAGAGCGGAGGAGCAGGAGATGCCCAGGAGAAGGGGAGGACACAGAGCGGAGGAGCAGGAGATGCCCAGGAGAAGGGGAGGACACAGAGCGGAGGGGCAGGAGATGCCCAGGAGAGGGCGAGGACACAGAGCGGAGGAGCAGGAGATGCCCAGGAGAAGGGGAGGACACAGAGCGGAGGGGCAGGAGATGCCCAGGAGAAGGGGAGGACACAGAGCGGAGGGGCAGGAGATGCCCAGGAGAAGGGGAGGATACAGAGCGGAGGGGCAGGAGATGCCCAGGAGAAGGGGAGGACACAGAGCGGAGGGGCAGGAGATGCCCAGGAGAAGGGGAGGACACAGAGCGGAGGAGCAGGAGATGCCCAGGAGAAGGGGAGGACACAGAGCGGAGGGGCAGGAGATGCCCAGGAGAAGGGGAGGACACAGAGCGGAGGGGCAGGAGATGCCCAGGAGAAGGGGAGGACACAGAGCGGAGGGGCAGGAGATGCCCAGGAGAAGGGGAGGACACAGAGCGGAGGGGCAGGAGATGCCCAGGAGAAGGGGAGGACACAGAGCGGAGGGGCAGGAGATGTCCAGGAGAAGGGGAGGACACAGAGCGGAGGGGCAGGAGATGCCCAGGAGAAGGGGAGGACACAGAGCGGAGGGGCAGGAGATGCCCAGGAGAAGGGGAGGACACAGAGCGGAGGGGCAGGAGATGCCCAGGAGAAGGGGAGGACACAGAGCGGAGGGGCAGGAGATGTCCAGGAGAAGGGGAGGACACAGAGCGGAGGGGCAGGAGAAGGGGAGGACACAGAGCGGAGGGGTAGGAGATGCCCAGGAGAAGGGGAGGACACAGAGCGGAGGGGCAGGAGATGCCCAGGAACATTGAGGACTTCTCCAGTCTCTATGGAAGTGCTTATTATACTGTATATTTTTAAAAACTGACAATTATGCAATAATTTCATGGTATTTAACAGTACCGAGAATACACAATTCTCCATTCTTGTGGACAATTCTGTAATGCTACGGGCCCCAACATCTGCAGGAAAGAGGGGCCCACAAAACAGAGGTGGAATGTGGCCAACTCAAGCAAGCCGGTTGACAAAATCATGGCTGGAGAAGGGCAGAGAACCGACTCCAAACTTTTTACTTTAGAAGGGGAGCACAAGTGCTTTCAGCTCCCTGTTCCACATCTCACCGGCCAACAGCCCCATCAGACGCCCGGCTCCTGTATGGAGTGAAGACAGCGCCCAGAATAACATTTTTTTCCTCTTACTGATGGCTACTGTGGGGCAGGACATCAACCACTAGCACTGGTAGAGCCCCTGCCCTACAGTAGCCAATGGTCCGGGCGCTCTTGCGGGGGCACAGGGAGTGGCTACAGTACCTACCCAGCTACAGCAGCAGTAAACAGCTATATATTAAGTTCCATTGAATTTTGTGGACTACAAAAAGTCTCTGTCTGACCCACAACTAATTTGTTATTCTCCTTGTCTATGGAGAGTCTTAAATGCACCAAAGTGGGTTCTGGTGCAGCTTTTTTTTCTACTGACCTTGGTTCTTGTACTGTATTTATACCATGTGATTCTGGTGCTGCGTATATGTATGAACTCAGTTTTGGTGCAGTCCTGTCTGTATGTACTGGGCTTGGTTATGTACAGAACTTCTTGCGCTGAACTTACTGGTTTGATCTTGGCTGGGGTGCTGTATCGGAGTTGGTTCTGGTGTTGTATGTGTTCTACCTTCTGGATCTAAGCAGTTAATATAACATTGCTGCAGGGTGTTAAAGGGGCTTTGTCTATAAATATATATGCATCCATAATGAAATGCTCTGTGCAGGTAGGTGTGCTCCTCCGGGTGATGTCCGGTGGAGCGGACCTGCAGGTGTTACAATCCAGGGGTAACTTGCTTTTGTCCCTTTTGTGTTTCGGTGTCTGTCTATAGATCTGATAGATTTCCGATAACATTGCATCAAGAAACAAAGAATAAATCCGGAGACCCACAAGAGGTTCACTTACTTCTTCTTGCCACTCCCTACCTAGTATAACATGAACCAGGTGATGTAGAGGAGGAGGCGCGTGGTCAGTGCTGCGGCCTGAGGAGGCTGCACAGGACTCTGCTGTCATTTTCTGACTATCTTTGTTCCCGTGTCTTACCCGTGTCCCCCTCGGGCTGCAAACATCTCATGAAAAGGGAACTGGCGGTGGAGATCTTTCTCAATCACATCCAACCACTTGGGGTCTCCTTGTTGTCGCTCCATTTCCTACAAGAGGCGATAGGAAAGAAGTTACAGCCCTGGTGGCCACCTCCATGATGGACTTCTCCCTCCTCATCATCCTGGGCCCGGCTCACCTCAAATTTTCCAGGATTTTTTATCAGAAGTTCATGACTGCTGGAAAGAAACTGCCAGGCCTTGGCCCTCAGCGAAGACGGGATCCCCTTCCTGCACCTCAGCTTCACCTGTGGACAGAGGTAGGATGAGACACGCAGAGCGAGGCGGCTTCCCCGTTACCCACCATCTCACCTTCTGAGAACGCCGCGTCAGCCACTTATCCCAATTATTGAACATTTCTAACCACTTGAGTTCTCGCTGTCGAGCAATTTCCACAGAAACTGAAGTTTCCCTGTCAAAAGAAACAAGAACAATCACTTCAATAACAGGACGTCAGCAACAAGACGCCACATAATCTGCACACCCATCCCAGAACACAAGCCACACGCCACATATACAGCCACCAATCGTACAAGATCTCCCCCGTGTACAGGTGAGAGGCCGGGAATGACATCACAGGGGGGGGGCCCTCAACTACAAAGTGTGACAACAAACCCAGGAAGTCTCATTGTCCGATTATTAGAGAAATTATTTGTAAATTAATGTGGAAAATAAGTATTTGATCCAAGACAAAGGTTCAGCTCAGTGACAGAGGTCAGGCTATTCTAAGTCTTCACAAGGTAAGTACACACTGCTGCTCCATGTACTGTGTAATGTAATGTGTGTGTAACGCTACAGAATATGATCTGGAAAGATGATTATTATTATGCAGATCTCCCCGAGAGCTGTGATGTGGTCACCGGGTCACACAGACTTTCTATGGCTGAGGATCTGGAGAGGTTCATGTCAATTACAGGCCTCACAATTGGTGGCTGATTGTAGCATGCACCACTACACCGGCGCACTCCCCGTACACGCACCACTATACCGGCGCACTCCTCGCACCCGTACACGCACCACTATACCGGCGCACTCCTCGCACCCACTACACGCACCACTACACCGGCGAACTCCTCGTAACCGCACACGCACCACTACACCGGCGAACTCCTCGTAACCGCACACGCACCACTACACCGGCGCACTCCTTGTACACGCACCACTACACCGGCGCACTCCTCGTACACGCACCACTACACCGGCGCACTCCTCGTACACGCACCACTACACCGGCGCACTCCTCGTACCCGCACCACTACACCGGCGCACTCCTCGTACCCGCACCACTACACCGGCGCACTCCTCGTACCCGCACCACTACACCGGCGCACTCCTCGTACCCGCACCACTACACCGGCGCACTCCTCGTACCCGCACCACTACACCGGCGCACTCCTCGTACCCGCACCACTACACCGGCGCACTCCTCGTACCCGCACCACTACACCGGCGCACTCCTCGTACCCGCACCACTACACCGGCGCACTCCTCGTACCCGTACACGCACCACTATACCGGCGCACTCCCCGTACACGCACCACCATCCCTACCCAGACCTTACACCGAGCACATACCACAACACGCTCTATCCTCATCATAAAACATATTTCCCTCTACCAATTCATCTCACCATCTCTTTACCTTCTATCCTAATCATAACCCATATCTACGAAACATACCACCATCCAGCCCCCCTCCGAGCACACAGCCCCCTCTCAGCCAATACAACCATCACAAGACGCTCTACCATAATCACAACAATCACCCTCTATGCTCATCAAAATCCATCCCAGCCTTCTATGACCATCACAACCCATACAATCATCACTATTCACACCACCTCCATACTACCATCATGTAGGGAGAGACACTGACCCATTCCCGCTGAACTGATTTCCTCCCAGAAATCCGTATTTGTCCGTCTTCCTATATGGTATGCCATTTATCTCAGAGTCTGAACCTAAGGAGCTGGCGTCATCCAGCAAGGTGAGCGACTCCATGGTGCCAGACATCAGACTGACAGAGTCCAGGTAACTGAGCGTGTCTGGAGCTGGAGCCTTGGACTTGAAGCTAGACAGGGAGGCAGTCTCATGGCTGCTTGAGGTCTCTTGTTCACGAGGAATATGGCCGGGGTACAGGTTGGATCGTGGTGGGATAGGAAGAGGCGGCTTGGAGGACATGTTCCTCTGCGGGCTCACAGGGTCTGTAATACGAACCGGAGACAGCGATGACCTCCCAAGACTTGACTGTGCCGGCAGATTGGAGGTCTGTGGAGCAGGATTCACCCGGATCTGTGTGACCTCAACCACCACAGAATTACTGATCATGGTGTTGCTCTGTGTGTCTTCCATTTTTACAGACAGAGTGCTCTTCACATCTTCTGGTCTAATGGCCGCAACATTCTTCATTTCTTCAACACTTAGAATACCCTTTGTGTCGTCTCCTGCCCCTATGGCTGGAGCGCTCTTGTCATTTCCCGCCCCTATGGCCAGAGCGCTCTTATCTTCTACTGCAGCCAATCCCGAAGCGCTCTTGTCGTCTCCTGACCCTATGGCCGCAGCGCTCTTGTCGTCTCCTGACCCTATGGCCGCAGCGCTCTTGTCGTCTCTTGCCCCTATGGCCGCAGTGCTCTTGTCGTCTCTTGCCCCTATGGCCGCAGTGCTCTTGTCGTCTCTTGCCCCTATGGCCGCAGCGCTCTTGTCGTCTCTTGCCCCTATGGCCGCAGAGCTCTTGTCGTCTCTTGCCCCTATGGCCGCAGTGCTCTTGTCGTCTCTTGCCCCTATGGCCGCAGTGCTCTTGTCGTCTCTTGCCCCTATGGCCGCAGTGCTCTTGTCGTCTCTTGCCCCTATGGCCGCAGCGCTCTTGTCTCTTGCCCCTATGGCCGCAGCGCTCTTGTCTCTTGCCCCTATGGCCGCAGCGCTCTCGTCTTTTACTGCAGCTATGGCTGGAGCGCTCTCGTCTTCTACTTCAGCTATGGCCGGAGTGCTCTTATCTTCTACTGCAGCCAATCCCGGAGCACTCTTATCTTCTACTGCAGTTATGGTCAGAGCACTCTTGTCGTCTCCTGACCCTACGGCCGGAGCGCTCTTCGTGTCTTCTAGTCTTTGGGTGGGAGTGCTCTTTGTTTCCTCTGATCTCATAGCTAGAGTGCTAATGATGTCTTCTGCTCCTGTGGCCGGGGCGCTGTATACTTTCTCAGGTCCTATGGTCGGAGGGCTCTTCCTGTATCCACACACAGTCACAGGGAGAAACGTGGAGGTTACACTGTGTGACGCCCCATCAGTCACTGTGATGTCAGCTCCGCACACAGACCGGGAAACAATGTCCTCTTGTATCCACATACCCTCCGGCGTCACCACCTCTGCTCCTTCCCCTTGTGGTAGACGGCCTGGGCCTGCTGCGCAGTTCAGACCACCTATAAGATGAGGGGATGACCCCCAGTTGAGAGCAATCACATGACCTACTTCCTCTGGTGGGGGAACCCCTTGCTCCTGGCTCTCTATGGGTGGGTTCTGCTCCTGTGTGAGGGCGCAGGATAATGGGAGCCCACCTGTTGTTGTAGGGTCTTCTGGGACTGATGCCCTGTGGTTTTCTCTCTGTATCTGGCTGTGTCCCTGGAATCCATTGCCCCCGCTGCTCTTGTAGGTGTCCAGTGGTGGCTCCCCGGGCTGCGGCCTATGTGATGGGGTCCCCAGGGTGGGTGTCACTGCGGCTCTGGATTTTGGGGCGCCCTCTGACGTCTCCTGTGCCCGCTGGTCATGTGACGGGGTGCCTGCGGCTCTGGATCTTGGGGTGCCCTCTGAGGTCTCCTGTGCCCGCTGGTCATGTGATGGGGTGCCCTCTGAGGTCTCCTGTCCCCGCTGGTCATGTGACGGGGTGCCTACGGCTCTGGATCTTGGGGTGCCCTCTGATGTCTCCTGTGCCCGCTGGTCATGTGACGGGGTGCCTGCGGCTCTGGATCTTGGGGTGCCCTCTGAGGTCTCCTGTGCCCGCTGGTCATGTGACGGGGTGCCTGCGGCTCTGGATCTTGGGGTGCCCTCTGTGGTCCTGGGTGAGGGCCCCCGGCTTGTGGTGGTGATGCTCTCTGGTGAAGGGGGCCCCTGGCTCGTCTCTGTAGCAGACAGGGGCCCGGCGGGGCTCTGCATCACTATGAGCACCCTCTGGGTGACTGTGGCCCGCTCTGGGGTCCCAGGTTTACTCCCCCGGGAACCATTGAGAGCATCCCCCGCCCCGGAATACTCCCCTGCTCTTCTGAGGGGGCTCAGTGGCCGGCGCTCCATGGAGCCCTTGCGGGGAGGGGGCACTGGTCGGGGCCCAGGAGGCGGCTCCATGTTTGGGCGCTGCTAAACGGGACAGGCCGGCGGCTCCAGCGCTCACCGGCCCGGACTGACAGGGGAGCGAGCGCACCAATAGGAGGCAGGCCCTGCGTCAGAGTCAGCCAACCACAGATGAGCCGGAAACAGGCACAGCTCACACAGCAGCCAATCACAGCGCGCGACACTTGGGGCATTTGTCACTACTACTCTTAAAGCTTTCGATTGGATAGCGCTGAATAAAGCGGTCCAATCAGCAGCAGGAACTGCCCAATGCATAAAAGGGCGGAGCCCGGAATCAGGAAAAGGAAGTGGAGATCTAAGAAGAAAGGGCGGAGCCTCGACCAATGAGCGCACACTTCCTGGCTGAGTGTGGCCAATCACATGAGGTAGGCGGGAGAGAAAAAGATGGAACTACGACTCAATAACTTTATTGACACATAGACAATCCTCCCCAGCAGCAGCTCCTGAGCTCAGGGAGGAAGAAAATATATACAAAGCGCCGGCACCGAGTGTCCATATCACCCCCTCCTAATACCCCCTATAGTGTCACCCCCTCCTAATAACCCCCTATAGTATCACCCCCTCCTAATACCCCCCTATAGTGTCACCCCCTCCTAATACCCCCCTATAGTGTCACCCCCTCCTAATACCCCCTATAGTGTCACCCCCTCCTAATACCCCCCTATAGTGTCACCCCCTCCTAATACCCCCTATAGTGTCACCCCCTCCTAATAACCCCCTATAGTATCACCCCCTCCTAATACCCCCTATAGTATCACCCCCTCCTAATAACCCCCTATAGTATCACCCCCTCCTAATACCCCCCTATAGTGTCACCCCCTCCTAATACCCCCCTATAGTGTCACCCCCTCCTAATACCCCCTATAGTGTCACCCCCTCCTAATACCCCCCTATAGTGTCACCCCCTCCTAATACCCCCTATAGTGTCACCCCCTCCTAATAACCCCCTATAGTATCACCCCCTCCTAATACCCCCCTATAGTATCACCCCCTCCTAATACCCCCCTATAGTGTCACCCCCTCCTAATACCCCCCTATAGTGTCACCCCCTCCTAATACCCCCTATAGTGTCACCCCCTCCTAATACCCCCCTATAGTGTCACCCCCTCCTAATACCCCCTATAGTATCACCCCCTCCTAATACCCCCTATAGTGTCACCCCCTCCTAATACCCCCTATAGTATCACCCCCTCCTAATACCCCCTATAGTATCACCCCCTCCTAATACCCCCCTATAGTGTCACCCCCTCCTAATACCCCCTATAGTGTCACCCCCTCCTAATACCCCCTATAGTGTCACCCCCTCCTAATACCCCCTATAGTGTCACCCCCTCCTAATACCCCCTATAGTATCACCCCCTCCTAATACCCCCCTATAGTGTCACCCCCTTCTAATACCCCCTATAGTGTCACCCCCTCCTAATACCCCCTATAGTGTCACCCCCTCCTAATACCCCCTATAGTGTCACCCCCTCCTAATACCCCCTATAGTGTCACCCCCTCCTAATAACCCCCTATAGTATCACCCCCTCCTAATACCCCCCTATAGTGTCACCCCCTCCTAATACCCCCTATAGTGTTACCCCCTCCTAATACCCCCTATAGTATCACCCCCTCCTAATACCCCCTATAGTGTCACCCCCTCCTAATACCCCCTATAGTGTCACCCCCTCCTAATACCCCCTATAGTGTCACCCCCTCCTAATACCCCCTATAGTGTCACCCCCTCCTAATACCCCCTGTAGTGTCACCCCCTCCTAATACCCCCTGTAGTGTCACCCCCTCCTAATACCCCCCTGTAGTGTCACCCCCTCCTAATACCCCCTATAGTATCACCCCCTCCTAATACCCCCCTGTAGTGTCACCCCCTCCTAATACCCCCCTGTAGTGTCACCCCCTCCTAATACCCCCTATAGTGTCACCCCCTCCTAATACCCCCCTGTAGTGTCACCCCCTCCTAATACCCCCCTGTAGTGTCACCCCCTCCTAATACCCCCCTATAGTGTCACCCCCTCCTAATACCCCCCTATAGTGTCACCCCCTCCTAATACCCCCTATAGTGTCACCCCCTCCTAATACCCCCTATAGTGTCACCCCCTCCTAATACCCCCCTGTAGTGTCACCCCCTCCTAATAACCCCCTATAGTGTCACCCCCTCCTAATACCCCCCTGTAGTGTCACCCCCTCCTAATACCCCCTATAGTGTCACCCCCTCCTAATACCCCCCTATAGTGTCACCCCCTCCTAATACCCCCCTATAGTATCACCCCCTCCTAATACCCCCCTGTAGTGTCACCCCCTCCTAATACCCCCCTATAGTGTCACCCCCTCCTAATACCCCCTATAGTGTCACCCCCTCCTAATACCCCCTATAGTGTCACCCCCTCCTAATACCCCCCTGTAGTGTCACCCCCTCCTAATAACCCCCTATAGTGTCACCCCCTCCTAATACCCCCCTGTAGTGTCACCCCCTCCTAATACCCCCTATAGTGTCACCCCCTCCTAATACCCCCCTGTAGTGTCACCGCCTCCTAATACCCCCTGTAGTGTCACCGCCTCCTAATACCCCCCTTTTAAATCCCTGTTCCAGGGGCGCAAAACGGAAATTGTCGGGTTGTCCGATGAAAGTGCGGTGCGCGGGCCCTTAGTAAATGAGCCCCTCTATGTGTAAGTCACATGACTGAAATAACAGGAGACCCCCGAGCAGAGAGGCGGGAAATCCTCCGATCAATGGCCCCCAGAGCATGGACCCAGCAACTGGTGGTGCAGTATGTGGAGTCACCAGCAGAGGGAGACACAGCGCATCTCCTATAACAGTGATGGAGAACCTTTTAGAGCAGTGGTGGCGAACCCATGGCACGGGTGCCAGAGGCGGCACTCGGAGCCCTTTTTGTGGGCACCCGGACCATCGCCCTGAATCTTCCTGCAGTTCCAAGCAACTTAAAAGATGCGGCTTTCAGACATACGCTGATACTGACATCACTACTTGGGACTGTAGGAAGATGAGAATTAGATAAGGACCTCCTGCTGGCCCCACTATTCTCTGTGTACAGAGGGGAACTGGAAAGCAGCTAAAGTGATGAAACTTTTCCATCTTTCTACTGTGCTGCTGTCCTCAGGAGGCCAATATGATTGAAAGTTGTGGAACAGGGAGCAGTAAGTTACTGCGATAAATAAAGGGGCTTTTGGGTTACAGTTTGGGCACTCGGCTGCTAAAAGGTTTGCCAACACTGTTTTAGAGCCTCAGTGCCCAAACTTCAACCAAAAGCCACTTTATTTATAGCAGAGTGCCAGCGCAGTGATTTAAGCCGTAATGTATATCTCCTTGTTCTGTGACAACTTTCAACCCTTCAGCCTCCTAAAGACAATGACGCATTTAAAAGGAGGAGGGCACATTCCCTTATCACTGTAGGAAGGCTTTGCAGGAAGATTCTTTGAGTCCTGTCTGGTGAACTTCATTCTGGGGTGATGGCCTGGGTGCCCACAGAAAAGGCTCAGAGTGCCGCCTCTGGCACCCGTGCCATAGGTTCGCCACCGCTGGTCTATAAGGATGAGGGAGAGTGATGGGGGGTCCACACTGCAGACTGATAGACCTGTCATGTAGGGGGGTGTCTGAGCACCCCGGACCTCCCTAAGCCACTCACTCAGTGCTACGCTCTACTACAAGAGCAGACCGTTTGATAGAGCCCGTGACTGCTGGAAGCGCGACATCCCTGACCTGTCGGATGAGGACTGGGGGGATCTGTGGTGAGTGCCGGGGACTCCCTGATCCAGAGTCTAAATTCCTCCATCGAGTATACTTCACCCCTGCTAGACTATTCCGCATGGGAGCAATGCCCAATGATCTTTGCTTTCGCTGTCAGGCTGATGTCGGATCCTTCCTGCACTGTGTCTGGTCCTGCCCTAGGGTTCATGTCTTCTGGTCCAAAGTGCTGGAGTTCCTAAATCTACACTGATTTCCCACGCTTACTGTCTCCCTCTGTGTGTCTCCTCGGCATCATAAATGAAGTTGTCAATGGCCACTATGATAAAATCTTCTTTAGGTTTGTCTTATACTACGCCCGAAAAGTGGTGGTGATGACCTGGAAGGACCAGGAGCCCCCTCCATTTAAAAGATGGATATTACTCATTAACAGCGTCATTCCCCACTACCGGTCCCTGTATGCCAACAGGAAGTGTCCCCAGAAGTTTGATCACATCTGGCTCCCCATACAGCCTTATAACCACATGTGGTACCTACCTCTCTCCATAATGGAGACTGTGTGTGCTTGTATGTTTGTGTGCTTGTATGTTTGTGTGCTTGTATGTTTGTGTGCTTGTGTGTTTGTGTGATCGTGTGTTTGTGTGATCGTGTGTTTGTGTGATCGTGTGTTTGTGTGATCGTGTGTTTGTGTGATCGTGTGTTTGTGTGATCGTGTGTGTGTGTGCTCGTGTGTGTGTGTGACTGATTGTCTGTGTGTGTGTGTGTGTGTGTGACTGATTTGTCTGTGTGTGTGTGTGTGTGTGACTGATTTGTCTATGTGTGTGTGTGACTGATTTGTCTATGTGTGTGTGTGTGTGTGACTGATTTGTCTGTGTGTGTGTGTGTGTGACTGATTTGTCTGTGTGTGTGTGTGTGTGACTGATTTGTCTATGTGTGTGTGTGACTGATTTGTCTATGTGTGTGTGTGACTGATTTGTCTATGTGTGTGTGTGTGTGTGACTGATTTGTCTATGTGTGTGTGTGTGTGACTGATTTGTCTATGTGTGTGTGTGTGACTGATTTGTCTGTGTGTGTGTGTGACTGATTTGTCTATGTGTGTGTGTTTGACTGATTTGTCTGTGTGTGTGTGTGACTGATTGTCTATGTGTGTGTGTGTGTGACTGATTGTCTATGTGTGTGTGTGTGTGACTGATTGTCTATGTGTGTGTGTGTGTGACTGATTGTCTATGTGTGTGTGTGTGTGACTGATTGTCTATGTGTGTGTGTGTGTGTGTGTGTGTGTGACTGATTGTCTATGTGTGTGTGTGTGTGTGTGTGACTGATTTGTCTATGTGTGTGTGTGTGTGACTGATTGTCTATGTGTGTGTGTGTGACTGATTGTCTATGTGTGTGTGTGTGTGTGTGACTGATTGTCTATGTGTGTGTGTGTGTGTGTGACTGATTGTCTATGTGTGTGTGTGTGTGTGTGACTGATTGTCTATGTGTGTGTGTGTGTGACTGATTGTCTATGTGTGTGTGTGTGTGACTGATTGTCTATGTGTGTGTGTGTGTGTGTGACTGATTTGTCTATGTGTGTGTGTGTGTGACTGATTGTCTATGTGTGTGTGTGTGTGACTGATTTGTCTATGTGTGTGTGTGTGACTGATTTGTCTATGTGTGTGTGTGTGACTGATTTGTCTATGTGTGTGTGTGTGTGACTGATTTGTCTATGTGTGTGTGTGTGTGACTGATTTGTCTATGTGTGTGTGTGTGACTGATTTGTCTATGTGTGTGTGTGTGACTGATTTGTCTATGTGTGTGTGTGTGTGACTGATTTGTCTATGTGTGTGTGTGTGTGACTGATTTGTCTATGTGTGTGTGTGTGTGACTGATTTGTCTATGTGTGTGTGTGTGACTGATTGTGTGTGTGTGTGACTGATTTGTCTATGTGTGTGTGTGACTGATTTGTCTATATGTGTGTGTGACTGATTTGTCTATGTGTGTGTGTGTGTGACTGATTTGTCTATGTGTGTGTGTGTGTGACTGATTTGTCTATGTGTGTGTGTGTGTGTGACTGATTTGTCTATATGTGTGTGTGACTGATTTGTCTATGTGTGTGTGTGTGTGACTGATTTGTCTATGTGTGTGTGTGTGTGTGACTGATTTGTCTATGTGTGTGTGTGTGACTGATTTGTCTGTGTGTGTGTGTGTGTGACTAATTTGTCTATGTCTGTGTGTGTGACTGATTTGTCTGTGTGTGTGTGTGTGTGACTGATTTGTCTATGTCTGTGTGTGTGACTGATTTGTCTATGTGTGTGTGTGTGTGTGACTGATTTGTCTATGTCTATGTCTGTGTGTGTGACTGATTGGGGCAGATTTACTTACCCGGCCCATTCGCGATCCAGCGGCGCGTTCTCTGCACAGGATTCGGGTCCGGCTGGGATTTAAGATGGTAGTTCCTCCGCCGTCCACCAGGTGGCGCTGCTGCGCCGAAAATAATCTTAACGCCCCGGAATGCACCATCCCATAGCAGGTGAAGGGGAGCGCTTCCCAAGCGACACATTTTCGGTTTTTAAATGCGGCGGTTTTTCCGAATACGTCGGGTTTTCGTTCGGCCACGCCCCCCCGATTTCTGTCGCGCGCATGCCGGCCCCGATGCGCCACAATCCGATCGCGTGCGCCAAAAACCCGGGGCAATTCATGTACAAGCGGCGCAAATCGGAAATATTCGGGTAACACGTCGGGAAAACGCGAATCGGGCCGTTAGTAAATGACCCCCATTGTGTTTGTGAGACTAATTGTCTACGTGTCAATAGTTATTTATGTTGTAACAAGACGTCTGGCTGCATTATTTGCTGTCATTTACTGTGTGATATCCCTCAGGTAATACTGGAGCGCAGTCAGACCCTGATTGTTACCCTGATTGTTACCCTGATTGTTACCCTGATTGTTACCCTGATTGTTACCCTGATTGTTACCCTGATTGTTACCCTGATTGTTACATAATAATCCTGTAATGTGGGGAAGGAAATATGTGACAGACAATCTTGTTCTTTGGTTTTGTTTATTGTAATTGTAAAAATTTCAAAAACTGCAAAAATAAATATGTAGGGGGGGTGTCTGCTCCCATGTGAGTGACCCCTCCAGTACTGCCCCCTGTGGTCCCCACTAGTATCTGTAACCCCTCCAGTACTGCCCCCTGTGGTCCCCACTAGTATCTGTAACCCCTCCATTACTGCCCCCTGTGCCCCCCACTAGTATCTGTAACCCCTCCAGTACTGCCCCCTGTGGTCCCCACTAGTAACTGTAACCCCTCCAGTACTGCCCCCTGTGGTCCCCACTAGTATCTGTAACCCCTCCAGTACTGCCCCCTGTGGTCCCCACTAGTATCTGTAACCCCTCCAGTACTGCCCCCTGTGGTCCCCACTAGTATCTGTAACCCCTCCAGTACTGCCCCCTGTGGTCCCCACTAGTATCTGTAACCCCTCCAGTACTGCCCCCTGTGGTCCCCACTAGTATCTGTAACCCCTCCAGTACTGCCCCCTGTGGTCCCCACTAGTATCTGTAACCCCTCCAGTACTGCCCCCTGTGGTCCCCACTAGTATCTGTAACCCCTCCAGTACTGCCCCCTGTGGTCCCCACTAGTATCTGTAACCCCTCCAGTACTGCCCCCTGTGGTCCCCACTAGTATCTGTAACCCCTCCAGTACTGCCCCCTGTGGTCCCCACTAGTATCTGTAACCCCTCCAGTACTGCCCCCTGTGGTCCCCACTAGTATCTGTAACCCCTCCAGTACTGCCCCCTGTGGTCCCCACTAGTATCTGTAACCCCTCCAGTACTGCCCCCTGTGGTCCCCACTAGTATCTGTAACCCCTCCAGTACTGCCCCCTGTGGTCCCCACTAGTATCTGTAACCCCTCCAGTACTGCCCCCTGTGGTCCCCACTAGTATCTGTAACCCCTCCAGTACTGCCCCCTGTGGTCCCCACTAGTATCTGTAACCCCTCCAGTACTGCCCCCTGTGGTCCCCACTAGTATCTGTAACCCCTCCAGTACTGCCCCCTGTGGTCCCCACTAGTATCTGTAACCCCTCCAGTACTGCCCCCTGTGGTCCCCACTAGTATCTGTAACCCCTCCAGTACTGCCCCCTGTGGTCCCCACTAGTATCTGTAACCCCTCCAGTACTGCCCCCTGTGGTACCCCACTAGTATCTGTAACCCCTCCAGTACTGCCCCCTGTGCCCCCCACTAGTATCTGTAACCCTCCAGTACTGCCCCCTGTGGTCCCCACTAGTATCTGTAACGCCTCCAGTACTGCCCCCTGTGCCCCCCACTAGTATCTGTAACCCCTCCAGTACTGCCCCCTGTGGTCCCCACTAGTATCTGTGACCCCTCCAGTACTGCCCCCTGTGGTCCCCACTAGTATCTGTATCCCCTCCAGTACTGCCCCCTGTGGTCCCCACTAGTATCTGTGACCCCTCCAGTACTGCCCCCTGTGGTCCCCACTAGTATCTGTATCCCCTCCAGTACTGCCCCCTGTGGTCCCCACTAGTATCTGTAACCCCTTGAGTATGGAGGAGGACGGAGGGGCCTGGAGGAGGACGGAGGGGCCTGGAGGAGGACGGAGGGGCCTGGAGGAGGACGGAGGGGCCTGGAGGAGGACGGAGGGGCCTGGAGGAGGACGGAGGGGCCTGGAGGAGGACGGAGGGGCCTGGAGGAGGACGGAGGAGGACGGAGGGGCCTGGAGGAGGACGGAGGGGCCTGGAGGAGGACGGAGGGGCCTGGAGGAGGACGGAGGGGCAGGGGACGGTGCAGGATGATATCGGGGATGGTGATGACTTCTTCTTTCTCTGTTGTTTTGAGGCTGAGTTCCGCTGTTGGGTTTGGGGAAGGACTCGCTTACATTTATGGGCATTGGAGGATGTGGATATTGGGAGGAGTGGTGGAGATGTTGGGGGTGGTGCTGGACACTGGACACCAGATGTCTGGGATAATTATACCCTCCCCGGAACAGCTGACCAAACCTTTCCCTGCGAGAGTCCTGGGAACATATGTGCGGCCCCTTCCTCCCTCACTCTATACATAGCGCTGGACATGGGGCTGACGGCACACGCAGAGTTTTTGACCAGTTTGAATTAAGATAATTGGTGAAACCTGTCAAAAACGCACTGCTTAAAAATGGGCCAAAAACTCGTTCAAAACGCCACGTGTGCCATCACCCTCGGGCTGCGGTCACACGGGAGGGGCCTGACCCAATCACATGTGAATTAAAGTTAATTAACACCCAACTCATATGAATTAAAGGTAATCAGTGATGTGTAATACGGATTGAGGGTGCGGTCACACGTCGCGTTTACTGCATGCATTTAAAAACGCATTGCTACAGCTGCGTTAGCAGCTGTTTAATTAGGCAAATCTCCCTTCAGGCCGCGGTCACGCGTACCGCTTAGCGTCTGTCATAGTGCAACACTAGCGCATAGGGGGAGGTCCTCAGCCTGAACGCACATGCATTTCCAGAGAAACAATGTGATCGGCTTAACAATCGCATTCGTTTCCCTGGAAGCGCATGTGCGTTCGGGCCGAGGACCTCCCCCTGTGCGCTAGCGTTGCGTTATGACGGACGCTTAGCGGTACGTGTGACCGCGGCCTCAGTTGTAGCAATGCGTTTTTAAATGCATGCAGTAAACGTGACGTGTGAACGCGCCCTGAGTGATCAGTAATGAGTGATCCCCGGACTCCAGGCCCTGCCACTCCCTGTGTTATATTCCTGTTCTGTGCATGGGATGTCGTCGCGGTCCTTCTCGTGTGCATGGGATGTCGTCGCGGTCCTTCTCGTGTGCATGGGATGTCGTCGCGGTCCTTCTCGTGTGCATGGGATGTCGTCGCGGTCCCCTCGTGTGCCCGGGATGTCATGGTCCCCTCGTGTGCCCGGGATGTCATGGTCCCCTCGTGTGCCCGGGATGTTGTCGTCATGGTCCCCTCGTGTGCCCGGGATGTTGTCGTCATGGTCCCCTCGTGTGCCCGGGATGTTGTCGTCCCCTCGTGTGCCCGGGATGTTGTCGTCGTCGTCGTCCCCTCGTGTGCCCGGGATGATGTCATGGTCCCCTCGTGTGCCCGGGATGTTGTCGTCGTCGTCCCCTCGTGTGCCCGGGATGTTGTCGTCGTCGTCGTCCCCTCGTGCGCCCGGGATGTTGTCGTCGTCCCCTCGTGTGCCCGGGATGTTGCCCTCATGGTCCCCTCGTGTGCCCGGGATGTTGCCCTCATGGTCCCCTCGTGTGCCCGGGATGTTGCCCTCATGGTCCCCTCGTGTGCCCGGGATGTTGCCCTCATGGTCCCCTCGTGTGCCCGGGATGTTGCCCTCATGGTCCCCTCGTGTGCCCGGGATGTTGTCGTCATGGTCCCCTCGTGTGCCCGGGATGTTGTCGTCGTCGTCCCCTCGTGTGCCCGGGATGATGTCATGGTCCCCTCGTGTGCCCGGGATGTTGTCGTCGTCGTCCCCTCGTGTGCCCGGGATGTTGTCGTCGTCGCCCCCCCCTCGTGCGCCCGGGATGTTGTCGTCGTCGTCGTCCCCTCGTGCGCCGGGGTGTTGCCGTCATGGTCCCCTCGTATGCCCGGGATGTTGTCGTCATGGTCCCCTCGTGTGCCCGGGATGTTGTCGTCATGGTCCCCTCGTGTGCCCGGGATGTTGTCGTCATGGTCCCCTCGTGTGCCCGGGATGTTGTCGTCATGGTCCCCTCGTGTGCCCGGGATGTTGTCGTCGTCCCCTCGTGTGCCCGGGATGTTGTCGTCGTCCCCTCGTGTGCCCGGGATATTGTCGTCGTCCCCTCGTGTGCCCGGGATGTTGTCGTCGTCGTCCCCTCGTGTGCCCGGGATGTTGTCGTCGTCCCCTCGTGCGCCCGGGATGTTGTCGTCGTCCCCTCGTGTGCCCGGGAGGTTGCCCTCATGGTCCCCTCGTGTGCCCGGGATGTTGTCGTCATGGTCCCCTCGTGTGCCCGGGATGTTGTCGTCCCCTCGTGTGCCCGGGATGTTGTCGTCCCCTCGTGTGCCCGGGATGTTGTCGTCCCCTCGTGTGCCCGGGATGTTGTCGTCCCCTCGTGTGCCCGGGATGTTGTCGTCCCCTCGTGTGCCCGGGATGTTGTCGTCCCCTCGTGTGCCCGGGATGTTGTCGTCGTCGTCCCCTCGTGTGCCCGGGATGATGTCATGGTCCCCTCGTGTGCCCGGGATGTTGTCGTCGTCGTCCCCTCGTGCGCCCGGGATGTTGTCGTCGTCGTCGTCCCCTCGTGCGCCCGGGATGTTGTCGTCGTCGTCGTCGTCCCCTCGTGTGCCCGGGATGTTGCCCTCATGGTCCCCTCGTGTGCCCGGGATGTTGCCCTCATGGTCCCCTCGTGTGCCCGGGATGTTGTCGTCATGGTCCCCTCGTGTGCCCGGGATGTTGTCGTCATGGTCCCCTCGTGTGCCCGGAATGTTGATGATGTCATGGTCCCCTCGTGCGCCCGGGATGTTGTCGCCGTCGTCCCCTCGTGCGCCCAGGATGTTGTCGTCGTCCCCTCGTGCGCCCGGGATGCCTTGCACCTTTTGTTTTTGCAGGGAGAAGTCCCCCTCTGTGTTGGTGGTGAGAGGACAGTGACAGGGGGTTCCTCATATTTGGTGGCTGTTTGGAGGCGGGGGGGGGGGAGGTCCGGGAATATGTCCTTTACCCTCTTGTCCTTATGACGAATGGCTTGGAGATTTGCTGCAGTTTTCTTCCAGATTTTCCTTTGGGGGTTGTACATGACCACTAGGGGCGCTCCTTGTGCTGCTATTCCAGGAGGCGGCTCCTCGGGGTCCAGCGGGTGCATCTTCTCTATCCTCTCTCTGAGCTGTGATCCAGATGGATCTCTGAGCTGTAGACTATGGATTTCTTAACGTGTTTTGGACTATTCCTCGTCAATAATAACTTTTCCTTACACAAACAATCTCAATTATTCCTGAGTAACACTGTACTTCTACACTTTTCTCCACATATTACTTAATCCAAGCCTCTCCTGCAGGTCTCAAGGACTTCTCCTAAGCTGCACCAATTCTCTGGAATGTCCTTCCCCAGACTCAGACTAATACCCCCCCTCCAAAGCTTCACACCTGCTCTTATACCCCGTCTATAGGCAGAACTATCACATCACAAACTGCATGATGTCACCTCTCCCCTTACTAATCATCCTGTGTCCTCCTCCCGTCTGTTATCCAGCACCAGATACCGAGCTCCCGGCTCCTCCACAGTCACATCACCCCAGACTCTGTATATAAGATGCGGCTGATGGTGAAAGCTGCAGAATGTTTATTCATTAAATTATTTTATTCTGTTCCCTTATAAAGAATGTCTGCAGCATTATACAAGCTCTTAAACCTCCTATGTCCTCCTCATAGACTGTAAGCTCTTGTGTCATCCCTCATCCTCATAGACTGTAAGCTCTTGTGTCCCCCCTCATCCTTATAGACTGTAGGCTCTTGTGTCCCCCCTCATCCTTATAGACTGTAGGCTCTTGTGTCTCCCCCTCATCCTCATAGACTGTAAGCTCTTGTGTCACCTCTTCATCCTCATAGACTGTACGCTCTTGTGTCACCCCCTCATCCTCATAGACTGTACGCTCTTGTGTCACCCCCTCATCCTCATAGACTGTAAGCTCTTGTGTCATCCCCTCATCCTCATAGACTGTAAGCTCTTGTGTCACCCCCTCATCCTCATAGACTGTAAGCTCTTGTGTCACCCCCTCATCCTCATAGACTGTAAGCTCTTGTGTCACCCCTCATCCTCATAGACTGTAAGCTCTTGTGTCCCCCCTCATCCTTATAGACTGTAGGCTCTTGTGTCTCCCCCTCATCCTCATAGACTGTAAGCTCTTGTGTCACCTCTTCATCCTCATAGACTGTACGCTCTTGTGTCACCCCCTCATCCTCATAGACTGTACGCTCTTGTGTCACCCCCTCATCCTCATAGACTGTAAGCTCTTGTGTCACCCCCTCATCCTCATAGACTGTAAGCTCTTGTGTCACCCCCTCATCCTCATAGACTGTAAGCTCTTGTGTCACCCCTCATCCTCATAGACTGTAAGCTCTTGTGTCACCTCCTCATCCTCATAGACTGTAAGCTCTTGTGTCCCCCCTCATCCTCATAGACTGTAAGCTCTTGTGTCACCCCCTCATCCTCATAGACTGTAAGCTCTTGTGTACCCCCCTCATCCTCATAGACTGTACGCTCTTGTGTCACCCCCTCATCCTCATAGACTGTAAGCTCTTGTGTCCCCCCTCATCCTCATAGACTGTAAGCTCTTGTGTCATCCCCTCATCCTCATAGACTGTAAGCTCTTGTGTCACCCCCTCATCCTCATAGACTGTAAGCTCTTGTGTCACCCCCTCATCCTCATAGACTGTAAGCTCTTGTGTCACCCCTCATCCTCATAGACTGTAAGCTCTTGTGTCACCTCCTCATCCTCATAGACTGTAAGCTCTTGTGTCACCCCCTCATCCTCATAGACTGTAAGCTCTTGTGTCACCCCCTCATCCTCATAGACTGTAAGCTCTTGTGTCACCCCCTCATCCTCATAGACTGTAAGCTCTTGTGTCCCCCCTCATCCTCATAGACTGTAAGCTCTTGTGTCACCCCTTATCCTCATAGACTGTAAGCTCTTGTGTCCCCCTCATCCTCATAGACTGTAAGCTCTTGTGTCACCCCCTCATCCTCATAGACTGTAAGCTCTTGTGTCACCTCCTCATCCTCATAGACTGTAAGCTCTTGTGTCACTCCCCTCATCCTCATAGACTGTAACACCATTATATGGTGTTACCCTGTTTTGTGTCCTCTGTGCTGTATTATATGGTGTTACCCTGTGTCCTCTGTGCTGTATTATATGGTGTTACCCTGTGTCCTCTGTGCTGTATTATATGGTGTTACCCTGTGTCCTCTGTGCTGTATTATATGGTGTTACCCTGTGTCCTCTGTGCTGTATTATATGGTGTTACCCTGTGTCCTCTGTGCTGTATTATATGGTGTTACCCCGTGTCCTCTGTGCTGTATTATATGGTGTTACCCCGTGTCCTCTGTGCTGTATTATATGGTGTTACCCTGTGTCCTCTGTGCTGTATTATATGGTGTTACCCCGTGTCCTCTGTGCTGTATTATATGGTGTTACCCCGTGTCCTCTGTGCTGTATTATATGGTGTTACCCCGTGTCCTCTGTGCTGTATTATATGGTGTTACCCTGTGTCCTCTGTGCTGTATTATATGGTGTTACCCTGTGTCCTCTGTGCTGTATTATATGGTGTTACCCTGTGTCCTCTGTGCTGTATTATATGGTGTTACCCCGTGTCCTCTGTGCTGTATTATATGGTGTTACCCCGTATCCTCTGTGCTGTATTATATGGTGTTACCCCGTGTCCTCTGTGCTGTATTATATGGTGTTACCCTGTGTCCTCTGTGCTGTATTATATGGTGTTACCCCGTGTCCTCTGTGCTGTATTATATGGTGTTACCCTGTGTCCTCTGTGCTGTATTATATGGTGTTACCCTGTGTCCTCTGTGCTGTATTATATGGTGTTACCCTGTGTCCTCTGTGCTGTATTATATGGTGTTACCCCGTGTCCTCTGTGCTGTATTATATGGTGTTACCCCGTATCCTCTGTGCTGTATTATATGGTGTTACCCTGTGTCCTCTGTGCTGTATTATATGGTGTTACCCTGTGTCCTCTGTGCTGTATTATATGGTGTTACCCTGTGTCCTCTGTGCTGTATTATATGGTGTTACCCTGTGTCCTCTGTGCTGTATTATATGGTGTTACCCTGTGTCCTCTGTGCTGTATTATATGGTGTTACCCTGTATCCTCTGTGCTGTATTATATGGTGTTACCCTGTGTCCTCTGTGCTGTATTATATGGTGTTACCCTGTGTCCTCTGTGCTGTATTATATGGTGTTACCCCGTGTCCTCTGTGCTGTATTATATGGTGTTACCCCGTATCCTCTGTGCTGTATTATATGGTGTTACCCTGTGTCCTCTGTGCTGTATTATATGGTGTTACCCTGTGTCCTCTGTGCTGTATTATATGGTGTCACCCTGTGTCCTCTGTGCTGTATTATATGGTGTCACCCTGTGTCCTCTGTGCTGTATTATATGGTGTTACCCTGTGTCCTCTGTGCTGTATTATATGGTGTTACCCTGTGTCCTCTGTGCTGTATTATATGGTGTTACCCTGTGTCCTCTGTGCTGTATTATATGGTGTTACCCTGTGTCCTCTGTGCTGTATTATATGGTGTTACCCTGTGTCCTCTGTGCTGTATTATATGGTGTTACCCCGTGTCCTCTGTGCTGTATTATATGGTGTTACCCCGTGTCCTCTGTGCTGTATTATATGGTGTTACCCCGTGTCCTCTGTGCTGTATTATATGGTGTTACCCTGTGTCCTCTGTGCTGTATTATATGGTGTTACCCTGTATCCTCTGTGCTGTATTATATGGTGTTACCCTGTGTCCTCTGTGCTGTATTATATGGTGTTACCCTGTGTCCTCTGTGCTGTATTATATGGTGTTACCCTGTATCCTCTGTGCTGTATTATATGGTGTTACCCTGTGTCCTCTGTGCTGTATTATATGGTGTCACCCTGTGTCCTCTGTGCTGTGTTATATGGTGTTACCCTGTGTCCTCTGTGCTGTATTATATGGTGTTACCCCGTGTCCTCTGTGCTGTATTATATGGTGTTACCCTGTATCCTCTGTGCTGTATTATATGGTGTTACCCCGTGTCCTCTGTGCTGTATTATATGGTGTTACCCTGTGTCCTCTGTGCTGTATTATATGGTGTTACCCCGTGTCCTCTGTGCTGTATTATATGGTGTTACCCCGTGTCCTCTGTGCTGTATTATATGGTGTTACCCTGTGTCCTCTGTGCTGTATTATATGGTGTTACCCTGTGTCCTCTGTGCTGTATTATATGGTGTTACCCTGTGTCCTCTGTGCTGTATTATATGGTGTTACCCTGTGTCCTCTGTGCTGTATTATATGGTGTTACCCTGTATCCTCTGTGCTGTATTATATGGTGTTACCCTGTATCCTCTGTGCTGTATTATATGGTGTTACCCTGTATCCTCTGTGCTGTATTATATGGTGTTACCCCGTGTCCTCTGTGCTGTATTATATGGTGTTACCCTGTGTCCTCTGTGCTGTATTATATGGTGTTACCCCGTGTCCTCTGTGCTGTATTATATGGTGTCACCCCGTATCCTCTGTGCTGTATTATATGGTGTCACCCTGTATCCTCTGTGCTGTATTATATGGTGTTACCCTGTATCCTCTGTGCTGTATTATATGGTGTTACCCTGTGTCCTCTGTGCTGTATTATATGGTGTTACCCTGTATCCTCTGTGCTGTATTATATGGTGTTACCCTGTATCCTCTGTGCTGTATTATATGGTGTTACCCTGTATCCTCTGTGCTGTATTATATGGTGTTACCCTGTGTCCTCTGTGCTGTGTTATATGGTGTTACCCTGTGTCCTCTGTGCTGTATTATATGGTGTTACCCTGTGTCCTCTGTGCTGTATTATATGGTGTTACCCTGTGTCCTCTGTGCTGTATTATATGGTGTTACCCTGTGTCCTCTGTGCTGTATTATATGGTGTTACCCCGTGTCCTCTGTGCTGTATTATATGGTGTTACCCTGTGTCCTCTGTGCTGTATTATATGGTGTTACCCCGTGTCCTCTGTGCTGTATTATATGGTGTTACCCTGTGTCCTCTGTGCTGTATTATATGGTGTTACCCTGTGTCCTCTGTGCTGTATTATATGGTGTTACCCCGTGTCCTCTGTGCTGTATTATATGGTGTTACCCTGTGTCCTCTGTGCTGTATTATATGGTGTTACCCTGTGTCCTCTGTGCTGTATTATATGGTGTTACCCCGTGTCCTCTGTGCTGTATTATATGGTGTTACCCCGTATCCTCTGTGCTGTATTATATGGTGTTACCCTGTATCCTCTGTGCTGTATTATATGGTGTTACCCTGTGTCCTCTGTGCTGTATTATATGGTGTTACCCTGTGTCCTCTGTGCTGTATTATATGGTGTTACCCTGTGTCCTCTGTGCTGTATTATATGGTGTTACCCTGTGTCCTCTGTGCTGTATTATATGGTGTTACCCTGTGTCCTCTGTGCTGTATTATATGGTGTTACCCTGTGTCCTCTGTGCTGTATTATATGGTGTCACCCTGTGTCCTCTGTGCTGTATTATATGGTGTCACCCTGTGTCCTCTGTGCTGTATTATATGGTGTCACCCTGTGTCCTCTGTGCTGTATTATATGGTGTCACCCCGTGTCCTCTGTGCTGTATTATATGGTGTTACCCTGTGTCCTCTGTGCTGTATTATATGGTGTTACCCCGTGTCCTCTGTGCTGTGTTATATGGTGTTACCCTGTGTCCTCTGTGCTGTATTATATGGTGTTACCCTGTATCCTCTGTGCTGTATTATATGGTGTTACCCTGTATCCTCTGTGCTGTATTATATGGTGTTACCCTGTATCCTCTGTGCTGTATTATATGGTGTTACCCTGTGTCCTCTGTGCTGTATTATATGGTGTCACCCCGTGTCCTCTGTGCTGTATTATATGGTGTTACCCTGTATCCTCTGTGCTGTATTATATGGTGTTACCCCGTGTCCTCTGTGCTGTGTTATATGGTGTTACCCTGTGTCCTCTGTGCTGTATTATATGGTGTTACCCTGTGTCCTCTGTGCTGTATTATATGGTGTTACCCTGTATCCTCTGTGTGGTGTGATTGTATATGTTGCATCTCCCGCCCCTCCCCCGCTGTGGTCTCAGTGTTATGGGGGGGGGGGGGGGGTGTACACTATGGGGAGACCTCCCGGGTCCCTGGCTGTAACCTGAGTGCCGCAGCCTCCGTTCCTTGTAGGGGCGTCCGTCCATTTTCCGGGGACTCTTCCTTCCTTTCCTCCCAAAAGTAGAAGTTCTATTCCCGGAGCGCACAGGTGCAATGTCCTCCCACAATCCTCTGCACTGCACATGACCTGTCATTCAGGGTCCATGGAAAGCTGAGTGTGGGAGACTACACCCACCTCCTTGTGCGCTGTTCACACTGTCACTATGTAGCAGAGCTGAGCGCGTCTCACCCCAGAGGGGGAAGTGTCCAAAAATAAGAGGAGTCACATGACAGGAGGGTCCAGCACCCAGATATATATATAGAGGGGGGGGACCCCATAATCATCATCAGCCCCCAAACTTCAGACCCCTCTGTCCTCCAGCTGCAACATGGCGACTTATAGACCCAGGACACCCTACAGCAGCCATAGTGTTACACCACCAGCCAGGACACCCTACAGCAGCCACAGTATTACATCACCAGCCAGGACACCCTACAGCAGCCACAGTGTTACATCACCAGCCAGGACACCCTACAGCAGCCATAGTATTACATCACCAGCCAGGACACCCTACAGCAGCCACAGTGTTACATCACCAGCCAGGACACCCTACAGCAGCCATAGTATTACACCACCAGCCAGGACACCCTACAGCAGCCACAGTATTACATCACCAGCCAGGACACCCTACAGCAGCCATAGTATTACATCACCAGCCAGGACACCCTACAGCAGCCATAGTGTTACACCACCAGCCAGGGCACCCTACAGCAGCCATAGTATTACATCACCAGCCAGGACACCCTACAGCAGCCATAGTATTACATCACCAGCCAGGACACCCTACAGCAGCCATAGTATAACACCACCAGCCAGGACACCCTACAGCAGCCATAGTATAACATCACCAGCCAGGACACCCTACAGCAGCCACAGTATTACATCACCAGCCAGGACACCCTACAGCAGCCATAGTATAACATCACCAGCCAGGACACCCTACAGCAGCCACAGTATTACACCACCAGCCAGGACACCCTACAGCAGCCACAGTATTACATCACCAGCCAGGACACCCTACAGCAGCCATAGTATTACATCACCAGCCAGGACACCCTACAGCAGCCACAGTGTTACATCACCAGCCAGGACACCCTACAGCAGCCATAGTATTACACCACCAGCCAGGACACCCTACAGCAGCCACAGTATTACATCACCAGCCAGGACACCCTACAGCAGCCATAGTATTACATCACCAGCCAGGACACCCTACAGCAGCCATAGTGTTACACCACCAGCCAGGGCACCCTACAGCAGCCATAGTATTACATCACCAGCCAGGACACCCTACAGCAGCCATAGTATTACATCACCAGCCAGGACACCCTACAGCAGCCATAGTATAACACCAACAGCCAGGACACCCTACAGCAGCCATAGTATAACATCACCAGCCAGGACACCCTACAGCAGCCACAGTATTACATCACCAGCCAGGACACCCTACAGCAGCCACAGTATTACATCACCAGCCAGGACACCCTACAGCAGCCACAGTGTTACACCACCAGCCAGGACACCCTACAGCAGCCATAGTGTTACACCACCAGCCAGGGCACCCTACAGCAGCCATAGTATAACATCACCAGCCAGGACACCCTACAGCAGCCATAGTATTACATCACCAGCCAGGGCACCCTACAGCAGCCATAGTATAACACCACCAGCCAGGACACCCTACAGCAGCCATAGTGTTACATCACCAGCCAGGACACCCTACAGCAGCCACAGTATTACATCACCAGCCAGGACACCCTACAGCAGCCATAGTGTTACATCACCAGCCAGGACACCCTACAGCAGTCACAGTGTTACACCACCAGCCAGGACACCCTACAGCAGCCATAGTATTACATCACCAGCCAGGACACCCTACAGCAGCCATAGTATAACATCACCAGCCAGGACACCCTACAGCAGCCACAGTATTACATCACCAGCCAGGACACCCTACAGCAGCCATAGTGTTACACCACCAGCCAGGGCACCCTACAGCAGCCATAGTATAACATCACCAGCCAGGACACCCTACAGCAGCCACAGTGTTACATCACCAGCCAGGACACCCTACAGCAGCCACAGTATTACATCACCAGCCAGGACACCCTACAGCAGCCACAGTATTACACCACCAGCCAGGACACCCTACAGCAGCCACAGTGTTACATCACCAGCCAGGACACCCTACAGCAGCCACAGTATTACATCACCAGCCAGGACACCCTACAGCAGCCACAGTATTACACCACCAGCCAGGACACCCTACAGCAGCCACAGTGTTACATCACCAGCCAGGACACCCTACAGCAGCCACAGTGTTACATCACCAGCCAGGACACCCTACAGCAGCCATAGTGTTACACCACCAGCCAGGACACCCTACAGCAGCCATAGTATTACATCACCAGCCAGGACACCCTACAGCAGCCATAGTATTACATCACCAGCCAGGACACCCTACAGCAGCCATAGTATTACATCACCAGCCAGGACACCCTACAGCAGCCACAGTATTACACCACCAGCCAGGACACCCTACAGCAGCCATAGTATTACATCACCAGCCAGGGCACCCTACAGCAGCCATAGTATTACATCACCAGCCAGGACACCCTACAGCAGCCACAGTATTACACCACCAGCCAAGACACCCTACAGCAGCCACAGTGTTACATCACCAGCCAGGACACCCTACAGCAGCCATAGTATAACATCACCAGCCAGGACAACCTACAGCAGCCACAGTATTACATCACCAGCCAGGACACCCTACAGCAGCCACAGTGTTACATCACCAGCCAGGACACCCTACAGCAGCCATAGTGTTACACCACCAGCCAGGACACCCTACAGCAGCCATAGTATTACATCACCAGCCAGGACACCCTACAGCAGCCATAGTATTACATCACCAGCCAGGACACCCTACAGCAGCCATAGTATTACATCACCAGCCAGGACACCCTACAGCAGCCATAGTATTACACCACCAGCCAGGACACCCTACAGCAGCCATAGTATTACACCACCAGCCAGGACACCCTACAGCAGCCACAGTATTACACCACCAGCCAGGACACCCTACAGCAGCCATAGTATTACATCACCAGCCAGGGCACCCTACAGCAGCCATAGTATTACATCACCAGCCAGGACACCCTACAGCAGCCACAGTATTACACCACCAGCCAGGACACCCTACAGCAGCCACAGTGTTACACCACCAGCCAGGACACCCTACAGCAGCCATAGTATAACATCACCAGCCAGGACACCCTACAGCAGCTATAGTGTTACACCACCAGCCAGGACACCCTACAGCAGCCATAGTATAACATCACCAGCCAGGGCACCCTACAGCAGCTATAGTGTTACACCACCAGCCAGGACACCCTACAGCAGCCACAGTGTTACATCACCAGCCAGGACACCCTACAGCAGCCATAGTATTACATCACCAGCCAGGACACCCTACAGCAGCCACAGTGTTACATCACCAGCCAGGACACCCTACAGCAGCCATAGTATTACATCACCAGCCAGGACACCCTACAGCAGCCATAGTATTACATCACCAGCCAGGGCACCCTACAGCAGCCATATTATAACACCACCAGCCAGGGCACCCTACAGCAGCCACAGTGTTACATCACCAGCCAGGACACCCTACAGCAGCCACAGTGTTACATCACCAGCCAGGACACCCTACAGCAGCCACAGTATTACATCACCAGCCAGGACACCCTACAGCAGCCACAGTATTACACCACCAGCCAGGACACCCTACAGCAGCCACAGTATTACACCACCAGCCAGGACACCCTACAGCAGCCACAGTATTACACCACCAGCCAGGACACCCTACAGCAGCCACAGTATTACATCACCAGCCAGGGCACCCTACAGCAGCCATAGTATTACATCACCAGCCAGGACACCCTACAGCAGCCATAGTATTACATCACCAGCCAGGACACCCTACAGCAGCCATAGTATTACATCACCAGCCAGGACACCCTACAGCAGCCATAGTATTACATCACCAGCCAGGGCACCCTACAGCAGCCATATTATAACACCACCAGCCAGGGCACCCTACAGCAGCCACAGTATTACACCACCAGCCAGGACACCCTACAGCAGCCACAGTATTACACCACCAGCCAGGACACCCTACAGCAGCCACAGTATTACACCACCAGCCAGGACACCCTACAGCAGCCACAGTATTACATCACCAGCCAGGGCACCCTACAGCAGCCATAGTATTACATCACCAGCCAGGACACCCTACAGCAGCCATAGTATTACATCACCAGCCAGGACACCCTACAGCAGCCATAGTATTACATCACCAGCCAGGACACCCTACAGCAGCCATAGTATTACATCACCAGCCAGGGCACCCTACAGCAGCCATATTATAACACCACCAGCCAGGGCACCCTACAGCAGCCACAGTGTTACATCACCAGCCAGGACACCCTACAGCAGCCACAGTGTTACATCACCAGCCAGGACACCCTACAGCAGCCACAGTATTACATCACCAGCCAGGACACCCTACAGCAGCCACAGTATTACACCACCAGCCAGGACACCCTACAGCAGCCACAGTATTACACCACCAGCCAGGACACCCTACAGCAGCCACAGTATTACACCACCAGCCAGGACACCCTACAGCAGCCACAGTATTACATCACCAGCCAGGGCACCCTACAGCAGCCATAGTATTACATCACCAGCCAGGACACCCTACAGCAGCCATAGTATTACATCACCAGCCAGGACACCCTACAGCAGCCATAGTGTTACATCACCAGCCAGGACACCCTACAGCAGCCATAGTATTACATCACCAGCCAGGACACCCTACAGCAGCTATAGTGTTACACCACCAGCCAGGACACCCTACAGCAGCCACAGTATTACATCACCAGCCAGGGCACCCTACAGCAGCCACAGTATTACATCACCAGCCAGGGCACCCTACAGCAGCCACAGTATTACATCACCAGCCAGGACACCCTACAGCAGCCATAGTGTTACATCACCAGCCAGGACACCCTACAGCAGCCATAGTATTACATCACCAGCCAGGACACCCTACAGCAGCTATAGTGTTACACCACCAGCCAGGACACCCTACAGCAGCCACAGTATTACATCACCAGCCAGGGCACCCTACAGCAGCCACAGTATTACATCACCAGCCAGGGCACCCTACAGCAGCCATAGTATTACATCACCAGCCAGGACACCCTACAGCAGCCATAGTGTAACACCACCAGCCAGGACACCCTACAGCAGCCATAGTGTTACATCACCAGCCAGGACACCCTACAGCAGCCATAGTATAACATCACCAGCCAGGACACCCTACAGCAGCCATAGTGTTACATCACCAGCCGGGACACCCTACAGCAGCCATAGTATTACATCACCAGCCAGGACACCCTACAGCAGCCATAGTGTAACATCACCAGCCAGGACACCCTACAGCAGCCATAGTGTTACATCACCAGCCAGGACACCCTACAGAAGCCATAGTGTTATATCACCAGCCAGGGCACCCTACAGCAGCCATAGTGTTACATCACCAGCCAGGGCACCCTACAGCAGCCATAGTGTTACATCACCAGCCAGGACACCCTACAGCAGTCATAGTATTACATCACCAGCCGGGACACCCTACA
The DNA here is from genome assembly GCF_040894005.1 of Engystomops pustulosus. NCBI lineage: Eukaryota > Metazoa > Chordata > Amphibia > Anura > Leptodactylidae > Engystomops > Engystomops pustulosus. Next base: position 135,725 of record NW_027285095.1, read on the forward strand.
GCAGCCATAGTGTTACATCACCACCCACTGTACAGCTACTGCCCCTACTACCGCCCCCACTGTGCAGCTACCGCCCCCACTGTGCAGCTACCGCCCCCACTGTGCAGCTACCCCCCCACTGTGCAGCTACCCCCCCACTGTGCAGCTACCCCCCCACTGTGCAGCTACCGCCCCCACTGTACAGCTACCGCCCCCTCTGTGCAGCTTCCGCCCCCACTGTGCAGCTACTGCCCCACTGTACAGCTACTGCCCCTACTACCGCCCCCACTGTGCAGCTACTGCCCCCACTGTGCAGCTACTGCCCCCACTGTGCAGCTACTGCCCCCACTGTGCAGCTACTGCCCCCACTGTGCAGCTACTGCCCCCACTGTGCAGCTACTGCCCCCACTGTGCAGCTACTGCCCCCACTGTGCAGCTACTGCCCCCACTGTGCAGCTACTGCCCCCACTGTGCAGCTACTGCCCCCACTGTGCAGCTACTGCCCCCACTGTGCAGCTACTGCCCCCACTGTGCAGCTACTGCCGCCCCCACTGTGCAGCTACTACCGCCCCCACTGTGCAGCTACTACCGCCCCCACTGTGCAGCTACTACCGCCCCCACTGTGCAGCTACTACCGCCCCCACTGTGCAGCTACTACCGCCCCCACTGTGCAGCTACTACCGCCCCCACTGTGCAGCTACTACCGCCCCCACTGTGCAGCTACTACCGCCCCCACTGTGCAGCTACTACCGCCCCCACTGTGCAGCTACTACCGCCCCCACTGTGCAGCTACTACCGCCCCCACTGTGCAGCTACTACCGCCCCCACTGTGCAGCTACTACCGCCCCCACTGTGCAGCTACTACCGCCCCCACTGTGCAGCTACTACCGCCCCCACTGTGCAGCTACTACCGCCCCCACTGTGCAGCTACTACCGCCCCCACTGTGCAGCTACTACCGCCCCCACTGTGCAGCTACTACCGCCCCCACTGTGCAGCTACTACCGCCCCCACTGTGCAGCTACTACCGCCCCCACTGTGCAGCTACTACCGCCCCCACTGTGCAGCTACTACCGCCCCCACTGTGCAGCTACTACCGCCCCCACTGTGCAGCTACTACCGCCCCCACTGTGCAGCTACTACCGCCCCCACTGTGCAGCTACTACCGCCCCCACTGTGCAGCTACTACCGCCCCCACTGTGCAGCTACTACCGCCCCCACTGTGCAGCTACTACCGCCCCCACTGTGCAGCTACTACCGCCCCCACTGTGCAGCTACTACCGCCCCCACTGTGCAGCTACCGCCCCCACTGTGCAGCTACCGCCCCCACTGTGCAGCTACCGCCCCCACTGTGCAGCTACCGCCCCGACCACAGCAATAACTCACATATAAGGTTTCCCAGGAGCAGAGCGGCTCCTCTTGTGCTCAGAGCTGCTGGTGATCGGCCCCAATCACCGCCATCACCTGGAGCGGAGCAGGGACCGAGCCCAACACTCCCAACACTAACTGCAGCAGCCGCGTCCTCCAGACCAGGTTATGGCTCCCTAGAAAGTGTAGGACAGAAACCTAGAGGAAACATACACGGCATTTATCACTTGTCCCCTGGTCATGTCACATGTCCTCCCCCTCTGTTTGGACCTCGGGGCCGGAACACTCTGAGCCAATGAGCAGTAGACCCTGGAGAGGGCATCTCCATTACCCATCTGCCGTCCTGGTCTCATAAAGTTCTGTAGATACATAAACCACCGTGTGACTCGCCTCTTCTTCTCACGGTTTTGGCAAATCCACTAGAGTGCGGCACGGTCAGTGACAAGTCTAAATGTCCTGCCTATCAAGTACCCGAGCGCTTCCAGTGCCCACTTAATGGCCAAGCACTCCTTCTCTACAATGGCAGACTGCCTTCATGGTCGTTCAACTTCCTACTCAGGAGGACCACGGGATGTTCTTCGTCTCCCCTAACTTGTGACAGCACAGAACCTACCCCAACATCAGAAGCGTCTGTCTGTACCACAAACTCTTTGGTGAAGTCCGGTGTAAGACTGGCTGGGCACAAAGAGCTTGTTCTAGGCTCTGCTCAGCTTCAGGGGTCCATTTCACCATGACCAAGTCTTTCCCTTTCGTAAGGTTGGTTAAGGCTGGGCCAGTTTTGAATGGCCTCAATCTTGTTTATTTGGGGCTTGATAATACCTCGCCCTATAGTGTACCCCAGGTATTTAGCCTCTTCCTGTCCAGGGGCACATTTCTTGGGATTGGCTGCTTCCCTGATAGAATTCAGTACCGCTTGACCCCTGGTAGATGACTCTCCCAATCTGAGCCATGTATGAAGACATCATCTAGATAGACAGCTGCATATTTCTGTCCATCAGCCTCTGGAATGTGGCCGGAGCCCCATGCAACCCAAATGGAAGCACCACGTACTGGACATGGCCATCAGGGGTGCTAAAGGCGCTTTCTCTTTGGCCTGCTCTGTCAATGGTAACTGCCAGTAACCTTTTGTAAGGTCTAAAGTAGTGAAATACCTGGCGGTACCCAACCTGTCAATTAACTCGTCTACCTGAGGCATGGGATATGCATCAGACTTTGATACTGCATTCAATTTCCTAAGATCATTGCAGGAACGCAGGGCACCATCAGGTTGTGGGATAAGGACTATAGGACTGGACCAGTCCCTGTGCGATTCCTCTATAACTCCCAGTTTGAGCATCATTTGCCTTACGTCTGGCCTCCGGTACCCTGTGGGGCTTTTGGGTCACTCGGACCCCTGGCTCTCTTATGATGTCATGTTTAATAACATTTGTCAGAAAACACATCCCTATTACTTTCTACAAACTCCTTTACCTCCTGGATTTGAGCACATGATAAAGCGCAGGACCCTTAACCTCTGGTACCCGTGGCAGCCCCTCCTTTCACCAGTATTGTTACCCGCTGCCGATACCTCCCGCTCTTTCCGGGGCTTAATTCTATTTCCATGATAAGTCTGGTAGGGCTTACGTTTTCCTGGCTGGTGCACACGATAATTTACCTCTCCCACTTTTTCTACAATTTCATAGGGCTCTTGCCACTTAGCTAGAAATTTGCTTTCCACTGTAGGAATGAGAACCAAGACCCTATCACCGGGATTAAAAGTCCTAACTCTGGCAGACCTGTTATATACCCGGGATTGGTTCTCTTGGGCTTTCTGTAAGTGTTCTTTAACCAGGGGCAATATTTTCTCCATTCTATCTTGCATCTGGGCTATGTGCTCAATTACACTTTTGTAGGGGGTGGCCTCATGCTCCCAAGTCTCTTTGGCAATATCCAAAAGACCTCGGGGCTGTCTCCCATACACCAACTCAAATGGGGAGAAGGCTGCGGCTCCCCCCCGCCAGGCGGCCCCCGGCCACGTGTGTGACTGCAGGCTGCGGCCGGTGAGGACACGGAGCGGTGACATCTCCCGCACAGCAGACATGGCCAGCCCCTGTGTGGTGCTCGCTGACGGTGCACAAAGATACGACCTTGACCTGTTCTGTATTCCTAAGCATTATGCCGCAGATTTGGAAAAAAAATTACATTCCCTATGGTTTAATAATGGACAGGACCGAAATATTAGCCCGGGATATCATGAGAGACATGGGCAGCCACCACATAGTTGCACTCTGCGTCTTGAAAGGCGGATACAAATTCTTTGCCGATCTGCTTGACTACATCAAGGCTCTAAACTGAAACAGTGCCCGCATCCTCCACCATTTGTAACGGGATTAGCTCTGGGATCGCCGTCTCCTGGGATAGACAAGCACTTTTTGGCACATCACAGTCACAGTCCACTCCAAACAAGTCAGGTGCAACTAGCCGCAACCAGTTTTATGAATTTCTTTCAAGCAGGAACAATGGCAAAACAATACAGAAAATCCTCGGCCGTCCGGCCACTAACTATACAATACAGAAGTTTCCTCACTACCAAGAAACTGCCCCTACTGTATGGCTACTGCCCCAACTACAGCAATAACTCACATATAAGGTTTCCCAGGAGCAGAGCGGCTCCTCTTGTGCAGCTTCATCTCAGAGCTGCTGGTGATCGGCCCCAATCACCGCCATCACCTGGAGCAGAGCAGGGACCAAGCCCAACTCTCCAACCTGCAGCAGCCGCTCCTCCAGACCAGGTTTTGGCTTCCTACAAAGTGTAGGACAGAAACCTAGGGGAAACATACACACCATTCAACACTTTTCCCCTGGTCTTGTCACACTGTGTTATATGTTATACAATTTCTTTAACCTGTTTTCTCCTGCTGGAGATGTCTGCATATTTTACAGTTTTTTTACACTATTACCACATGTTGTACAGAGATTTCCGCATGTCACACTCTGATATCGCCTGACCCTGCCGTCACCTGACCCTGCCTGACCCTGTACAGGTAGCGTTACAGGTCAGCTCCCGGGATATAGACTGTGAGCTCCTGGGATATAGATTGTGAGCTCCCGGGATATAGACTGTGAGCTCCTGGGATATAGATTGTCCTGTCCTGGACATCCTGGTGTTTCTTGTGCACATGTGTCGGCCATTGCTATGTATTGGTGCATTTTCAATTTGCATTCACCTGTTGCAGTCATATCATGCAACCTCACAGCAGGTCTCAGCTGCCAGATAACCTCTGCCCTCTGCAAGACAAGGTAAGAGGAATGCTCCTACGTATTGCTGCTGAATGCATTGGTATAATGTCTACCTGCTCAATGCTCAGGTCTCCTATGTATCCCTGCGAAATGCATTGGTATAATGTCTTACTGCTGAATGCTCAGGTCTAATGTCTACCTGCTAAATGCATTGGTATAATGTCTTACTGCTGGATGCTCAGGTCTCCTATGTATCCCTGCTAAATGCATTGGTATAATGTCTACCTGCTGAATGCTCAGGTCTCCTATGTATCCCTGCTGAATGCATTGGTATAATGTCTTACTGCTGAATGCTCAGGTCTCCTATGTATCCCTGCTGAATGCATTGGTATAATGTCTTACTGCTAAATGCTCATGTCTCCTATGTATCCCTGCTGAATGCTCAGGTCTCCTATGTACCCCTGCTGAATGCTCAGGTCTCCTATGTATCCCTGCTGAATGCTCAGGTCTCCTATGTATTCCTGCTGAATGCATTGGTATAATGTCTTACTGCTGGATGCTCAGGTCTCCTATGTATCCCTGCTGAATGCTCAGGTCTCCTATGTATCCCTGCTGAATGCATTGGTATAATGTCTTACTGCTGAATGCTCAGGTCTCCTATGTACCCCTGCTGAATGCTCAGGTCTCCTATGTACCCCTGCTGAATGCTCAGGTCTCCTCATGCACTCAGCCTCTGGTAAGTAATGAGCATGCACTCGGCCTCTGGTAAGTAATGAGCATGTACTCGGCCTCTGGTAAGTAATGAGCATGTACTCGGCCTCTGGTAAGTAATGAGCATGTACTCGGCCTCTGGTATGTGATGAGCATGTACTCGGCCTCTGGTATGTGATGAGCATGCACTCGGCCTCCGGTAAGTAATGAGCATGCACTCGGCCTCCGGTAAGTAATGAGCATGCACTCGGCCTCTGGTAAGTAATGAGCATGTACTCGGCCTCTGGTATGTGATGAGCATGTACTCGGCCTCTGGTATGTGATGAGCATGTACTCAGCCTCCGGTAAGTAATGAGCATGTACTCGGCCTCTGGTATGTGATGAGCATGCACTCGGCCTCTGGTATGTGATGAGCATGTACTCGGCCTCTGGTATGTGATGAGCATGTACTCGGCCTCTGGTATGTGATGAGCATGTACTCGGCCTCTGGTATGTGATGAGCATGTACTCGGCCTCTGGTATGTGATGAGCATGTACTCGGCCTCTGGTATGTGATGAGCATGTACTCGGTCTTCTCCTGAGCGGCTGTCACAGACCCTTATGAGAGGTGGAAAGAGAAGGAAAACTAGGCAGAGGTTATGTCCTCACCCATTGTCTTATATCTATTCTCCTGTGTTACCCCAGGATACAGATCCAGAGATCCACACAGATCCCAGGCCCAAGCCTTCTTATCATGGATCATCTCCAGACATCATTCTCTATTGCAGATTCTTGTCTATAGGAATATTAAATCTCAGAGATTAGATCTGATGACCCAGACCAGATCTTCCTTCTGAGGAAGGAGAATGTGACCACCAGTGGAATCCACTAAAGATCCTGAAGGGAAACGACAGGGAAAGGATGATTCTACTTTCCAGTCACTGATGATGACGTCTTCCCTACTCACCCAGTCCTGTCTATATATTCTCAGCGTGGATGGACCACACCTGATAACGGCATTAGAGGTCCAGTGACCAAGGGATGAAATCTGTGCCACCACTGGCCATGTGACCAGTCACAATAGCTATCTGATGCTTCTATTACCAGCATTAAGGATTCCTCTGAAGTCCTGGTTGCTTTGGTCGTGGCGAGAAGAGCTGTATGGACAAAGCTCTGGAATAAGGACGCTCCACCAAAAGGATTATTGGAATTTTCTATGTTTTTTTGCCATTCTAAAGTATTTATTGCACAGTCGGGCAAGATCCAGGCTGCAGGCCCTGTCATCTTCAAGATATAAAGACTCAAAATCCAGGAAGAGTTTATCATTCCATCACATCGACTTGGTACACAGGGTCAGTTCAGACACAGGCAACACCTTCCATGAGAAGGTAAAAAGCTACTTAACTCAAAACCGTGGGAGTTAGTGCATCTGGCCTGGTGGAATATCAACAATAAGAAGGAGGTCCTTCTCTTCAGATTGGCCAAAGTCTTTATCAGACGCCTGGTGTCCTCTACAATACATCGAGTATAGACTCTGTAACCTTCCCACCTGACAGATCCTGACCAGCAATCTGCTAGTTGTATATCTCTGCCTCAGAGTTATCACTGCGCGGCATCAACTGTCCTATCAGATCTCCATCTTCCCATCATCTGTCCTATCAGATCTCCATCTTCCCATCCTGCCTCCACATCGGGAGAACATCGGGATAGTGCTTCAGACTCCTGCCCACTGCATTGCCAGTCACATCCTTAAAGGTTCCATACCTGGAGGACTGGTTATTTCCATGGAACTTCTGAATCTTCAACTAGAGTAATGAAAGTCTAGAAATTTTTTTTTGGAAATATTTCCCCTGATATCAGCTAACAAAAGTTAGTGAGTGACGAGAGCACTGGCCAAATGTGTGTCACCATAGATGTAGTGCAATGAGCAAAGCCCATATCTGAAGTGAAGGAACCAGTCGCAATAATTTATGGCAAGAAAATTCTGGATTCTTCATCCTCGCACATTAGCCAGAGGGATACGTCTTTCTGAGGCTGGGGTCCCATGTAGGAGATGACCAGAGGGATACGTCTTTCTGAGGCTGGGGTCCCATGTAGGAGATGACCAGAGGGATACGTCTTCCTGAGGCCGGGGTCCCATGTAGGAGATGACCAGAGGGATACGTCTTTCTGAGGCCGGGGTCCCATGTAGGAGATGACCAGAGGGATACGTCTTTCTGAGGTTGGGGTCCCATGTAGGAGATGACCAGAGGGATGCGTCTTCCTGAGGCTGGGGTCCCATGTAGGAGATGACCAGAGGGATGCGTCTTTCTGAGGCTGGGGTCCCATGTAGGAGATGACCAGAGGGATGCGTCTTCCTGAGGCTGGGGTCCCATGTAGGAGATGACCAGAGGGATGCGTCTTTCTGAGGCTGGGGTCCCATGTAGGAGATGACCAGAGGGATGCGTCTTTCTGAGGCTGGGGTCCCATGTAGGAGATGACCAGAGGGATGCGTCTTTCTGAGGCTGGGGTCCCATGTAGGAGATGACCAGAGGGATGCGTCTTTCTGAGGCTGGGGTCCCATGTAGGAGATGACCAGAGGGATGCGTCTTTCTGAGGCTGGGGTCCCATGTAGGAGATGACCAGAGGGATACGTCTTTCTGGGGTCCCATGTAGGAGATGACCAGAGGGATACGTCTTCCTGAGGCCGGGGTCCCATGTAGGAGATGACCAGAGGGATACGTCTTTCTGAGGCCGGGGTCCCATGTAGGAGATGACCAGAGGGATACGTCATTCTGAGGCCGGGGTCCCATGTAGGAGATGACCAGAGGGATACGTCTTTCTGAGGCTGGGGTCCCATGTAGGAGATGACCAGAGGGATACGTCTTTCTGAGGCTGGGGTCCCATGTAGGAGATGACCAGAGGGATACGTCTTTCTGAGGCTGGGGTTCCATGTAGGAGATGACCAGAGGGATACGTCTTCCTGAGGCTGGGGTCCCATGTAGGAGATGACCAGAGGGATACGTCTTTCTGAGGCTGGGGTCCCATGTAGGAGATGACCAGAGGGATACGTCTTTCTGAGGCTGGGGTCCCATGTAGGAGATGACCAGAGGGATACGTCTTTCTGGGGTCCCATGTAGGAGATGACCAGAGGGATGCGTCTTTCTGAGGCTTGGGTCCCATGTAGGAGATGACCAGAGGGATACGTCTTCCTGAGGCTGGGGTCCCATGTAGGAGATGACCAGAGGGATACGTCTTTCTGAGGCTGGGGTCCCATGTAGGAGATGACCAGAGGGATACGTCTTCCTGAGGCTGGGGTCCCATGTAGGAGATGACCAGAGGGATACGTCTTCCTGAGGCTGGGGTCCCATGTAGGAGATGACCAGAGGGATACGTCTTTCTGAGGCTGGGGTCCCATGTAGGAGATGACCAGAGGGATGCGTCTTTCTGAGGCTGGGGTCCCATGTAGGAGATGACCAGAGGGATGCGTCTTTCTGAGGCTGGGGTCCCATGTAGGAGATGACCAGAGGGATACGTCTTTCTGAGGCTGGGGTCCCATGTAGGAGATGACCAGAGGGATACGTCTTTCTGAGGCTGGGGTCCCATGTAGGAGATGACCAGAGGGATACGTCTTTCTGAGGCTGGGGTTCCATGTAGGAGATGACCAGAGGGATACGTCTTCCTGAGGCTGGGGTCCCATGTAGGAGATGACCAGAGGGATACGTCTTCCTGTGGCTGGGGTCCCATGTAGGAGATGACCAGAGGGATACGTCTTCCTGAGGCTGGGGTCCCATGTAGGAGATGACCAGAGGGATACGTCTTTCTGGGGTCCCATGTAGGAGATGACCAGAGGGATACGTCTTTCTGAGGCTGGGGTCCCATGTAGGAGATGAGGATCATAAGTCATGGAACACTCAAGAGAAGATATTGCCCTCTATTCATCGGGAGCTGTGAGCCAATCAGACCAGCGTTACAATACTTCTATGTTATTATTCTAACACGTCTATCACAATGTGCTGCTGTTACTATAAAAAGGTTCCTGAAGTCTCCAACTTACAAGAGAATGCAAAACCCTGCACTAAGCAGAGGCAAATCTTCAGCTGGTGACACTTGATGTCCTTAGTCATATTTCTGATATCCAGAATACTCTCTATCAGTGGTGTTACTATCGCCGTAGCAACCATAGCAGTGATGCTAATGGCCAGCCCAGGACCTACGACCGAATCATAAATTATGCACGTCGTGTACCTAGGTGGGCCTGGCCCTATTGACCATAGCTGCTGCAGCCGCAATGCTGAGAGGGCTGCCCGTCCCTAAGCCTGCGGCTCCCGGCTCCACCTGTGTGTCCAGGCAGCGGGCCGTCCTATCTTCTTCCTGCATGAAGACATGTGACGTCACATGACACATCCCGACCAGCGCTGAGTGGAGGTCCAGGGCGCCTACTCACAAAGGATGTATCTTCTGGCTGCACTAAAAGCCTAAAGCCAGAAGAATCCTCCAGCCAGCCGATCATGTTCATGCTTGATGGCCACGACATCGTCCAGGAGGACTGCAGAACTCCAAGCAATGTCCTTCAAGGATTCCTACCAGAAAGCATCATGTTACTTTCCTGCTCAGCCTTCATCCAACCATTTCTACAGTCTTCAGAACAATTCTTTTAAACAATACATTTTCAAAGAACTTTTATAAGGGGGCAAATTGTCCACATGGATCATTGACTCCATGAGATGCTGTTGAGTCTCTTTGGTCATGAAGCTCCAGACCAGCTGACAGCCGTCTCTACATCAGCTTCTGCAGCTGAGCTCTGCCACGTCTATCAGTCCTACAGAGCAGCCACGTGGTCCTCTCCATCCTCGTCTATAGATCTTTGCAGGATGGACTTCTCTGCCTCCGAAGGCTTCAGCCTTACACAAGGCGATGCTTCAGCAGGCGACTAAGATCCCTCCCCATAAGTACTGCTTGCTACGTCCCATATGTGTGCTGCCGAACGGACCAAAAAGAAGCAGCACAACTTTCCCGCCCTTAAATGATGAAACGTTATTGCTATATACCATACAAGGGTTGTGTGTGTGCTCCGGCTTTATATAGGTGGAGTAATTGAATCATTGTCTACTACTGTACCTAGGGGAAGAATCCTGTATGTGTGCTGCCGAACGGACTAAAGGTAATTTCGGTAAGCAAATTTCTTCCACAGAGGCCATAATATCCCTAAAGATGCCATATAATCCCTAGAGAGACCATAAAATCCCTACAAAAGTCATAATATCCCTACGGGCGCCATAATATACCTACTGAAGCCAAAATATCCATACAGATGCCAAAATATGAGTATCGAGGCCATATCTCCACAGAGGCCAAAATATCCCTACAGACAGGAAAATCTCCCTACAGAGACAATCTCCCGACAGGGGCCAAAATATCAATATAAAGGCAAAAATATCTACAGAGGTTACATTATCCCTACACAGACCATAATATCATACAGAAATGAAAATATCCTTACGGAAACCAAAATATAAATACAGGGCCATAATATCCCTGCAGAGGGCCAACATATCCCTAAAGAGGCCATATAATCCCTAGAGAGATCATAATATCCCTACAAAAGTCATAATAATGCTACAGACGCCATAATATACCTACTGAAGTCAAACTATCCCTACAGAGGCCAAACTATCCCTACAGAGGCCAAACTATAACCTACAGAGACCAAACAATCCCTACAGAGGCCAAACTATAACCTACAGAGACCAAACTATCCCTACAGAGGCCATAATCTCCCTACAGAGGCCAATATATTCCTACAGAGTCCATACTATCCGTACAGAGTCCATACTATCCGTACAGAGTCCATACTATCCGTACAGAGTCCATACTATCCGTACAGAGTCCATACTATCCGTACAGAGTCCATACTATCCGTACAGAGTCCATACTATCCGTACAGAGTCCATACTATCCGTACAGAGTCCATACTATCCGTACAGAGTCCATACTATCCGTACAGAGTCCATACTATCCGTACAGAGTCCATACTATCCGTACAGAGTCCATACTATCCGTACAGAGTCCATACTATCCGTACAGAGTCCATACTATCCGTACAGAGTCCATACTATCCGTACAGAGTCCATACTATCCGTACAGAGTCCATACTATCCGTACAGAGTCCATACTATCCGTACAGAGTCCATACTATCCGTACAGAGTCCATACTATCCGTACAGAGTCCATACTATCCGTACAGAGTCCATACTATCCGTACAGAGTCCATACTATCCGTACAGAGTCCATACTATCCGTACAGAGTCCATACTATCCGTACAGAGTCCATACTATCCGTACAGAGTCCATACTATCCGTACAGAGTCCATACTATCCGTACAGAGTCCATACTATCCGTACAGAGTCCATACTATCCGTACAGAGTCCATACTATCCGTACAGAGTCCATACTATCCGTACAGAGGCGAATATATTCATTAAGAGGCCATATTATCCCTACAGAGGCCATGTTATCCCTACAGAGGCCATGTTATCCCTACAGAGGCCATGTTATCCCTACAGAGGCCATGTTATCCCTACAGAGGCCATGTTATCCCTACAGAGGCCATGTTATCCCTACAGAGGCCATGTTATCCCTACAGAGGCCATGTTATCCCTACAGAGGCCATGTTATCCCTACAGAGGCCATAATATCCTTACAGAAGCCAAACTATCCCTACAGAAGCCAAACTATCCCTACAGAGGCCACATTATCCCTACAGAGGCGAATATATTCATACAGAGACCATATTATCCCTACAGGGGCCATGCTATCCGTACAGAGTCCATACTATCCGTACAGAGTCCATACTATCCGTACAGAGTCCATACTATCCGTACAGAGTCCAAACTATCCGTACAGAGTCCAAACTATCCGTACAGAGTCCAAACTATCCGTACAGAGTCCAAACTATCCGTACAGAGTCCAAACTATCCGTACAGAGTCCAAACTATCCGTACAGAGTCCAAACTATCCGTACAGAGTCCAAACTATCCGTACAGAGTCCATACTATCCGTACAGAGGCCACACAAAGGCAGACTCTTTAGGAAAGTGCACAATGAGGTCTCATGTAGGCAGCAGCGTGGTGGACTACCCTATCACTGACATAGACTGTGCAAACATTGGCCCCTTCATAGTCACCCCACAAACACATTTCTCAGATCACAGCCAGCTGCTTCTATACATCAGGTCCACCAACAAACTATCCGAACAAAAACCTCAGCAGACCTTCTTCCCCCCACCATCCTTCTAATGGTCGAAAACATCGGCTTCAAGATATAAAGACAACCCAAACTGCCAAGAAGTCAACCTTATAATAATAATTCTTTATTTATATAGCGCCTACAGATTACACTGCACAAAGCTGCCAAATTGGTCTTGTGTGAGATAAACCCACGGGGGCTAAACCAAGCCTTGACAGACCTCAACCATGTACTGTACAAAATGGCAGAAATGTGCAAATCCCTATGGAAGGTCCTCCAAACTCCAAACACAGAGAGCCAAACAGTGCCAACCTGAGGGAAGCCTAAAGCAGCATCCAACACCAATACAAGTCCATACTCCGGAAAAAGAAATACAACCAAATCTCCACGAACTTCACCCAGCTCCAAGATGCCCTCCAGGACAACTCATTCTGGGGACTACGGCACCACATGGGCAGTGAGGGGAAGGAAAGAAACCTTTATATCCAGAATGGCAACATCTGGTACCAGTACTTCAAGGATCTCTACAAAGATGTCCCAACAGAGGAACTAAACCAAAAGCAGAAAGACATCAGGACAAAACTAGAAGCCCTTGAGGAAATAATCAAAGACTTTCAAAACCCTCTAGATGCCCCAATTACCCTACAGGAGGTAACAGAGAGCATCTCCTCCATAAGATGTAAAAAAGCTGGTGGCTCCAAAAGCTTCCTACCAGAGATGATGAGATATGGTCCTCCTGAAATACAGACCGCAATAGCCAAACTCTTGAACATTGTGCTAAGTGCCGGCTAGTAACCTGAGTGGTAACCTGGGAAAGCTGCTCAATAATGTCCTGTACATGAGGATCTCCAGCTTCCTCGTCCGGCACAATGTCCTCAGCAAGAGCCAAGCGGGATTTATGCCAAACCACCACTGAGCACCGTTATACCCGGCACATCCTCATCCAGAGCCACGTCCACAAGGCAAAGCGGGAAGGGTAGATGCCTGTTTTGTGGACTTTAAAAAGGCCTTCGACTCTGTGTCGACTCGAAACTGCTGGAGAGTGGAATCGGCGGGAAAACCGATGATGTCATCATGAGCTCCTACACCGGGAGCGCCTACAGCGTGAAGGTAAATAGAAGAACGGATCATTTCCAGCAGAGACGAGGGGTCAGACACATCTGCAGCCTAAGCCCAACGCTCTGCAACATCTACATCAATGATCTGCAGCCCTGGAGGCCTCCTCTGCATTTGGACCAACCCAACATGACAAAGAGGGGAAATGTCTGCTATATGCAGATGACCTGCTCATATTGTCACCTACTGAGAGGTCCCCAGGACAACCTGGAAATCCCGGAGAAATTTACCACCACCTGGGCACTAACCATCAACCTAAAGAAAACCAATATCATGTTGTTCCAGAGGAGAAAAGCAAGAGTGGCAGGGCTCCCCTCCTTCACGCTGAACAGCACCCCACTGACAGTGACTGACTTACAAGACTTACACCTTGGGTGACAGCATCATATCCCTCTCTATGTCGTCATATCCCTCTCTATGTCGTCATATCCCTCTCTATGGCATCATATCCCTCTCTATGGCATCATATCCCTCTCTATGGCATCATATCCCTCTCTATAGCATCATATCCCTCTCTATGGCATCATATCCCTCTCTATGGCATCATATCCTTCTGTATGGCATCATATCCCTCTATGGCATCATATCCCTCTCTATGGCATCATATCCTTCTCTATGGCATCATATCCTTCTCTATGGCATCATATCCCTCTCTATGGCATCATATCCCTCTCTATGGCATCATATCCCTCTCTATTGCATCATATCCTTCTGTATGGCATCATATCCTTCTCTATGGCATCATATCCCTCTCTATGGCATCATATCCCTCTCTATGGCATCATATCCCTCTCTATAGCATCATATCCTTCTCTATAGCATCATATCCCTCTCTATGGCATCATATCCTTCTCTATGGCATCATATCCCTCTCTATGGCATCATATCCCTCTCTATGGCATCATATCCCTCTCTATTGCATCATATCCTTCTGTATGGCATCATATCCTTCTCTATGGCATCATATCCCTCTCTATGGCATCATATCCCTCTCTATGGCATCATATCCCTCTCTATAGCATCATATCCTTCTCTATAGCATCATATCCCTCTCTATAGCATCATATCCTTCTCTATAGCATCATATCCCTCTGTATGGCATCATATCCTTCTGTATGGCATCATATCCTTCTGTATGGCATCATATCCCTCTCTATAGCATCATATCCTTCTCTATAGCATCATATCCCTCTCTATGGCATCATATCCTTCTGTATGGCATCATATCCCTCTCTATGGCATCATATCCTTCTGTATGGCATCATATCCCTCTCTATAGCATCATATCCCTCTCTATAGCATCATATCCCTCTCTATAGCATCATATCCTTCTCTATGGCATCATATCCTTCTGTATGGCATCATATCCCTCTCTATGGCATCATATCCCTCTCTGTGGCATCATATCCCTCTCTGTGGCATCATATCCCTCTATGGCATCATATCCCTCTCTATGGCATCATATCCCTCTCTATGGCACCATATCCCTCTCTATGGCATCATATCCCTCTCTATGGCATCATATCCCTCTCTATGGCATCATATCCTTCTGTATGGCATCATATCCCTCTATGGCATCATATCCTTCTGTATGGCATCATATCCCTCTCTATGGCATCATATCCCTCTCTATGGCATCATATCCCTCTCTATGGCATCATATCCCTCTCTATGGCATCATATCCTTCTGTATGGCATCATATCCCTCTGTATGGCATCATATCCCTCTGTATGGCATCATATCCCTCTGTATGGCATCATATCCCTCTCTATGGCATCATATCCTTCTCTATGGCATCATATCCCTCTCTATGGCATCATATCCCTCTCTATGGCATCATATCCCTCTCTATGGCATCATATCCCTCTCTATGGCATCATAGCCCTCTCTATGGCATCATAGCCCTCTCTATGGCATCATAGCCCTCTCTATGGCATCATAGCCCTCTCTATGGCATCATAGCCCTCTCTATGGCATCATAGCCCTCTCTATGGCATCATATCCTTCTCTATGGCATCATATCCCTCTGTATGGCATCATATCCCTCTGTATGGCATCATATCCCTCTCTATGGCATCATATCCTTCTCTATGGCACCATATGCTTCTTTATGGCATCATATCCCTCTCTATGGCATCATATCCCTCTCTATGGCATCATATCCCTCTCTATGGCATCATATCCCTCTCTATGGCATCATATCCTTCTGTATGGCATCATATCCCTCTATGGCATCATATCCCTCTCTATGGCATCATATCCTTCTGTATGGCATCATATCCCTCTCTATGGCATCATATCCCTCTCTATGGCATCATATCCTTCTCTATGGCATCATATCCCTCTCTATGGCATCATATCCCTCTATGGCATCATATCCTTCTCTATGGCATCATATCCTTCTCTATGGCATCATATCCTTCTGTATGGCATCATATCCTTCTCTATGGCATCATATCCCTCTCTATGGCATCATAGCCCTCTCTATGGCATCATAGCCCTCTCTATGGCATCATATCCCTCTCTATGGCATCATATCCTTCTCTATGGCATCATATCCTTCTGTATGACATCATATCCCTCTCTATGGCATCATATCCCTCTCAATGGCATCATATCCCTCTCTATGGCATCATATCCTTCTCTATGGCATCATATCCTTCTCTATGGCATCATATCCTTCTCTATGGCATCATATCCCTCTATGGCATCATTTCCCTCTCTATGGCATCATATCCCTCTCTATGGCATCATATCCCTCTCTATGGCATCATATCCCTCTCTATGGCATCATATCCTTCTGTATGGCATCATATCCTTCTCTATGGCATCATATCCCTCTGTATGGCATCATATCCCTCTCTATGGCATCATATCCTTCTCTATGGCATCATATCCTTCTCTATGGCATCATATCCCTCTCTATGGCATCATATCCCTCTGTATGGCATCATATCCCTCTGCATGGCATCATATCCCTCTGTATGGCATCATATCCCTCTCTATGGCATCATGTCCCTCTATGGCATCATATCCTTCTGTTTGGCATCATATCCCTCTCTATGGCATCATATCCTTCTCTATGGCATCATAGCCCTCTCTATGGCATCATAGCCCTCTCTATGGCATCATAGCCCTCTCTATGGCATCATATCCCTCTCTATGGCATCATATCCCTCTCTATGGCATCATATCCCTCTATGGCATCATATCCCTCTATGGCATCATATCCCTCTCTATGGCATCATATCCTTCTCTATGGCATCATATCCTTCTCTATGGCATCATATCCCTCTCTATGGCATCATATCCCTCTCTATGGCATCATATCCCTCTCTATGGCATCATAGCCCTCTATGGCATCATAGCCCTCTCTATGGCATCATATCCTTCTCTATGGCATCATAGCCCTCTATGGCATCATAGCCCTCTATGGCATCATAGCCCTCTCTATGGCATCATATCCCTCTCTATGGCATCATATCCCTCTCTATGGCATCATATCCTTCTCTATGGCATCATATCCTTCTCTATGGCATCATATCCCTCTCTATGGCATCATATCCTTCTCTTTGGCATCATATCCCTCTCTATGGCATCATATCCCTCTGTATGCCATCATATCCCTCTCTATGGCATCATATCCCTCTCTATGGCATCATATCCCTCTCTATGGCATCATATCCCTCTCTATGGCATCATATCCCTCTCTATGGCATCATATCCCTCTGTATAACATCATATCCTTCTCTATGGCATCATATCCTTCTCTATGGCATCATATCCTTCTATGGCATCATATCCCTCTCTATGGCATCATATCCCTCTCTATGGCATCATATCCTTCTCTATGGCATCATATCCCTCTCTATGGCATCATATCCCTCTCTATGGCATCATATCCTTCTGTATGGCATCATATCCTTCTGTATGGCATCAAATCCCTCTCTATGGCATCATATCCCTCCCTATGGCATCATATCCCTCTCTATGGCATCATATCCCTCTATGGCATCATATCCCTCCATGGCATCATATCCCTCTCTATGGCATCATATCCTTCTGTATGGCATCATATCCCTCTCTATGGCATCATAACCCTCCATGGCATCATATCTAGAGATGAGCGAACACTAAAATGCTCGGGTACTCGTTATTCGAGACGAACTTTTCCCGATGCTCGAGTGCTCGTCTCGAATAACGAACCCCATTGAAGTCAATGGGAGACTCGAGCATTTTTCAAGGGGACCAAGGCTCTGCACAGGGAAGCTTGGCCAAACACCTGGGAACCTCAGAAAAGGATGGAAACACCACGGAAATGGACAGGAAACAGCAGGGGCAGCATGCATGGATGCCTCTGAGGCTGCCTAATCGCACCATTATGCCAAAATTATGGGCAACAGCATGGCCATGACAGAGTGACAGAATGAAGCTAGATAGCATCTAAAACATGCAATAATTGACCCTGACACTATAGGGGACGGCACGCAGAGGCAGCGGCAGCAGCGGAAGGCTAGAGAGTGTCATGGCGACATACTCTAAATGGACTCAGGCTTCAAACCAATGGGTGGCAGAGAGGAACCAAAGGAGGTGAGCAAGAAGCGCTCAAATAATATCGGTACATGATAAAAGTTTGCCAGTATATTTTGTGGATTACACAGCAGGGTGGCGACAAAGTTAACATGGAAGCCATGAAAACAACCCCAAATTCTGCCTGACACAGCTCGTTTGATAAGGGGACCATGTATGCTTACAGTTCATGCCAGTCGCTGCACTTGCTGCCAGTCTCCTTTCGAATAGTTTAAAATAATAATAACCCTCATCCATAAAGCTCTGTATAATGCTGCACCCCCCTACCTCTCCTCTCTTATCTCAGTCTATCACCCAACCCGTGCTCTTAGATCCGCCAGTGATCTTAGATTAACCTCTACCCTAGTGCGGACCTCCCACTCGCGTCTCCAAGACTTCTCTAGAGCTGCACCAATTCTATGGAATGCTCTGCCCCGGACTATCAGACTAATACCTAACCTCCAAAGTTTCAAACGTGCTCTTAAAACCCATTTCTTTAGGCAAGCCTATAACACTCATTAACTGCATGAAGTTTTAACTCTTCTACTAACCCGTCCTGTGTCGTCCTCCCATCTGTTATCCAGCAACCAACAGGCACCAGACTTCTCTGCAGTCCCATTCACCCTGGACCTGGTATATAAGATGACGGCTGAGTGTTTCAAGCGACAGCAATTCCATTTATTATATTTTTTTCTATTCCCTAAGAAGAATGGCTTGACCATTAAATATTCTTTTACATCGTGTTACCCCATCATCTTCATAAACCGTAAGCTCTGGCGAGCAGGGACCTCACTCCTGTTGTTCCATACAAATGTTGTGCTCTGTTACATTACATTTGTATTTGTTTCCTATGATTTGTAAAGCGCTGCAGAATATGATGACGCTATATAAATAAAGATTATTATTATTATGGAGGCAGTGAACTAGTAGTAGATTAAAGGTGCTGCAACTATGTTAGTTGGATCTTGTGATGGAGCTGGCGCTCTGCAGCCAGGCGAGCTTTCGCCAATCCAAGCCCCTGTTTCTAGGCTACTCCCCAAACAGCACTTCTAAGAACCTTTTGTATAAGATCAAGTGTAGTAGCGTTCTTATAAGTTTAGGATATGCCGGGTGAGGGGAATGTAAACAGATGCGCAAGAAGCGCTGAAATAATATCCCTAAATGGTAAAAGTTTGCCAGTATATTTTGTGGATTACACAGCAGGGTGGCGACAAAGTTAACAACTTTGATGTGGAATGCCCTGTAATAGCTCTTGGGCGGTGTGCCTTTTATCGCCTAGGCTCAGCAGTTTCAGCACCGCCTGCTGTCGCTTAGCGACGGCACTGCTGCTGTGCCTAGAGCTACCGACTGATGGCGCCATGCCCACGGATGGTAATTCGGAGGAGGAGGAGGTGGAGGAGGGGTGGGAGGAGGTATAGTAGGCCTTTGAGACCTGGACCGAGGTAGGCCCCGCAATTCTCTGCGTCGCCAGTATATGAGCAGCCCCAGGGTCAGACTCGGTCCCAGCCTGCACCAAGTTAAGTGTAGTAGCGTTCTTATAAGTTTGGGATATGGCGGGTGAGGGGAATGTAAACAGATGCGCAAGAAGCGCATGATGCGCATGGAGCTGGCGCTCCGCTGCCAGGCGAGCTTTCGCCAATCCAAGCCCCTGTCTCTAGGCTACTCCCCAAACAGCACTTCTAAGAACCTTTTGTATAAGATCAAGTGTAGTAGCGTTCTTATAAGTTTAGGATATGGCGGGTGAGGGGAATGTAAACAGATGCGCAAGAAGCGCTGAAATAATATCCCTAAATGGTAAAAGTTTGCCAGTATATTTTGTGGATAACACAGCAGGGTGGCGACAAAGTTAACAACTTTGATGTGGAATCCATGAAAACAACCCAAATTTCTGCCTGACACACCTCGTTTGATAAAGGGACGATGTATGGAGGCAGCTATATGGACGACTTTTGGAGGTAGCAATGGAGACAACGTGTGGAGGCTGCTATGGAGACAATTTAATTTGGATAGTGCCTGTATGTGGCAGTCCCAAACATTTTTCAAACCAGAGGAGCAGGTAGGTGGCCCTCCAGTAAAATGGAATAGATTGAGTGCCTGTATGTGGCAGTCCCAAAAATGTTTCAAACCAGAGGAGCAGGTAGGTGGCCCTCCAGTAAAATGGAATAGATTGAGTGCCTGTATGTGGCAGTCCCAAAAATTCTTCAAACCAGAGGAGCAGGTAGGTGGCCCTGCAGTAAAATGGAATAGATTGAGTGCCTGTATGTGGCAGTCCCAAAAATGTTTCAAACCAGAGGAGCAGGTAGGTGGCCCTCCAGTAAAATGGAATAGATTGAGTGCCTGTATGTGGCAGTCCCAAAAATTGTTCAAACCAGAGGAGCAGGTAGGTGGCCCTGCAGTAAAATGGAATAGATTGAGTGCCTGTATGTGGCAGTCCCAAAAATGTTTCAAACCAGAGGAGCAGGTAGGTGGCCCTCCAGTAAAATGGAATAGATTGAGTGCCTGTATGTGGCAGTCCCAAAAATTTTTTAAACCAGAGGACCGGGTAGGTGGCCCTCCAGAAAAATGGAATAGATTGAGTGCCTGTATGTGGCACTCACAAAAATTGTTTCAAACAGAGGACCGGGTAGGTGGCCCTCCAGAAAAATTAAATGCATGAAGTACTATAGCAAGAGCCAGTGGGCCCTGTCAAAAAATAGCCATTTTCCTCTGCTTTACTGTACAAAGAGGAGGAGAAGGAGGAAAATGAGGAGGAGGAGGAGGAGTGGATCAATTATTCAGGTTGAGCTTCCTTCACCTGGTGGAGATTGGAAATTCTGAGAAATCCAGCCTTTATTCATTTTAATAAGCGTCAGCCTGTCAGCGCTGTCAGTCGACAGGCGTGTACGCTTATCGGTGATGATGCCACCAGCTGCACTGAAAACCCGCTCGGACAACACGCTAGCGGCAGGGCAGGCAAGAACCTCCAAGGCGTACAGCGCCAGTTCGTGCCACATGTCCAGCTTTGAAACCCAGTAGTTGTAGGGAGCTGTGTGATCATTTAGGACGATGGTATGGTCAGCTACGTACTCCCTCACCATCTTTCTGTAAAGATCAGCCCTACTCTGCCGAGACTGGGGACAGGTGACAGTGTCTTGCTGGGGTGACATAAAGCTGGCAAAAGCCTTGTAAAGCGTACCCTTGCCAGTGCTGGACAAGCTGCCTGCTCGCCTACTCTCCCTCGCTACTTGTCCCGCAGAACTACGCACTCTGCCGCTAGCGCTGTCAGAAGGGAAATACTGTTTCAGCTTGTGCACCAGGGCCTGCTGGTATTCATGCATTCTCACACTCCTTTCCTCTGCAGGGATGAGAGTGGAAAGATTTTGCTTGTACCGTGGGTCCAGGAGAGTGAACACCCAGTAATCGGTGCTGGAATAAATTCTTTGAACGCGAGGGTCACGGGATAGGCAGCCTGGCATGAAATCTGCCATATGCGCCAGAGTACCAACGCGTAAGAATTCACTCCCCTCACTGGCCTGACTGTCCATTTCCTCCTCCTCCAACTCCTCCAACTCCTCTTCTTCTGCCCATACACGCTGAACAGTGAAGGACTCAACAATGGCCCCCTCTTGTGTCTCGCCAACATTCTCCTCCTCTTCCTCCTCATCCTCCTCCACCTCCACCTCCTCCGATATGCGCTGAGAAACAGACCTCAGGGTGCTTTGGCTATCAACAAGGGAATATTCTTCCCCCGTCTCTTGTGACGAGCGCAAAGCTTCCGACTTCATGCTGACCAGAGAGTTTTTCAACAGGCCAAGCAGCGGGATGGTGAGGCTGATGATGGCGGCATCGCCACTGACCATCTGTGTTGACTCCTCAAAGTTACTCAGCACCTGACAGATATCAGACATCCACGTCCACTCCTCATTGTAGACTTGAGGAAGCTGACTGACCTGACTACCAGTTCTGGTGGAAGTTGACATCTGGCAGTCTACAATCGCTCTGCGCTGCTGGTAAACTCTGGATAACATGGTCAGTGTTGAATTCCACCTCGTGGGCACGTCGCACAACAGTCGGTGAGCGGGCAGTTGGAGGCGGCGCTGCGCTGCCCTGAGAGTGGCAGCATCTGGGCTGGACTTCCTGAAATGCGCACAGATGCGGCGCACCTTCGTGAGCAAATCAGACAGATTGGGGTATGTCTTGAGGAAACGCTGCACTATCAGATTTAACACATGGGCCAGGCATGGCACATGTGTCAGTCTGCCGAGTTGCAGAGCCGCCACCAGGTTACGGCCGTTGTCACACACAACCATTCCCGGCTTGAGGTTCAGCGGTGCCAGCCACAGATCAGTCTGCGCCGTGATGCCCTGTAATAGCTCTTGGGCGGTGTGCCTTTTGTCGCCTAGGCTCAGCAGTTTGAGCACCGCCTGCTGTCGCTTAGCGACGGCACTGCTGCTGTGCCTAGAGCTACCGACTGATGGCGCCGTGCCCACGGATGGTAGTTCGGAGGAGGAGGTGGAGGAGGGGTGGGAGGAGGAGGAGGCATAGTAGGCCTGAAACACCTGGACCGAGGTAGGCCCCGCAATCCTCGGCGTCGGCAGTATATGAGCAGCCCCAGGGTCAGACTCGGTCCCAGCCTCCACCAAGTTAACCCAATGTGCCGTCAGCGATATATAGTGGCCCTGCCCGGCAGCACTCGTCCACGTGTCCGTGGTCAGGTGGACCTTGTCAGAAACGGCGTTGGTCAGGGCACGGATGATGTTGTCTGACACGTGCTGGTGCAGGGCTGGGACGGCACATCGGGAAAAGTAGTGGCGGCTGGGGACCGAATACCGAGGGGCGGCCGCCGCCATGAGGTTGCGAAAGGCCTCGGTCTCTACTAGCCTATAGGGCAGCATCTCCAGGCTAAGCAATCTGGCTTGGGCGTGCGGGTGGGTTGCACTATATTTGCGTTTCCGCTCCAGCGTCTGGGGTATGGAGAGCTGAACGCTGGTGGATGCTGTGGAGGATCGTGGAGGCGACGATGGGGTTTTTGTGCCAGGGTCCTGGGCAGGGGGCTGACTAGCAGCTGACACAGGGGAAGGAGCAGTGGTGTGCACGGCCGGAGGTGAACGGGCTTGTTGCCACTGAGTGGGGTGCTTAGCATTCATATGCCTGCGCATACTGGTGGTAGTTAAGCTAGTAGTGGTGGAACCCCTGCTGAGCCTGGTTTGGCAAATGTTGCACACCACAGTCCGTCGGTCATCCGGTGTTTCCTTAAAGAACCTCCACACTTCTGAAGATCTAGCCCTCGCCGCAAGAGCCCTCACCACGGGAGCTTCACTAGTTGACAGTGGCGCTGATGCACCAGCTCTGGCCCTGCCTCTCCGTCTGGCCCCACCACTGCCTCTTCCAACCTGTTCAGGTCGAGGACTCTCCTCCGTCTCAGAAGCACTGTGTTCACCCGGCCTCTCAACCCAGCTTGGGTCTGTCACCTCATCATCCTCCGATCCCTCAGTCTGCTCCCCCCTCGGACTTCCTGCCCTGACAACAACTTCCCTGCTCCCCCCTCGGACTTCCTGCCCTGACAACAACTTCCCCACTGTCTGACAACCGTGTCTCCTCATCGTCGGACACCTCTTTACACACTTCCACTACGTCAAGAAGGTCATCATCACCCACAGACTGTGACTGGTGGAAAACCTGGGCATCGGAAAATTGCTCAGCAGCAACCGGACAAGTGGTTTGTGACTGTGGGAAGGGTCCAGAAAACAGTTCCTCAGAGTATGCCGGTTCAAATGGCAAATTTTCCTGGGAGGGGGCAGACTGGGGGGGAGGAGGCTGAGGTGCAGGAGCTGGAGGAGTGGGGATTTCGGTGACATGGGTGGACTGCGTGGAAGACTGACTGGTGGTGGACAAATTGCTCGAAGCATTGTCAGCAATCCACGACATCACCTGTTCGCACTGTTCTGGCCTCAACAGTGCTCTACCACGAGTCCCAGTAACTTCAGACATGAACCTAGGGAGTGTAGCTCTGCGGCGTTCCCCTGCTCCCTCATCAGCAGGTGGTGTCTCACCCCGCCCAGGACCACGGCCTCTGACCCCTGCAGTAGTTGGACGCCCACGTCCCCGCCCTCGTCCTCTACCCCTAGCCCTCGGGTTAAACATTTTTAAAATGAGAGTTATAACTTTTTTTTTTTTTTTTACTTCTTTTTGTTTTTTTTTTGTTTTTTTGTGTTTTTTTTTTTTTTTGTGTGTTTTTTGTTTTTTTTTGAGTTTTTAAAACCAAACAATCCTATCCTATTGCTATGGCTATTTTCTAGCCAAGTATGAAAGCACACTGCTATGCCAGATGAGATGACACTGAGTTATTGCCTAATAGAAATCCAACCCCTACTGAATTTTGCCACTTCGGCCTTTGCTATGGATATGTGCGTCACTAAGCGCAGAACACAGCGGTCGCAAGTCTCACTACAAATTGCTCAGAATTGGCAAGTACATGCACTGCAGAAACTAAAGCCACCAGCAGATCAACCAGAAATCAAATATATAGAACGCTACTGTAGGCTTCAAGAAGCTGTTTGTATTCTCCTATGGCTATTTTCTAGCCAAGTATCAAAGGAAGCACACTACTATGCCAGATGAGATGACACTGAGTTAGTGCCTAATAGAAATCCAACCCCTACTGAATTTTGCCACTTCAGCCTTTGCTATGGATATGTGCGTCACTAAGCGCAGAACACAGCGGTCGCAAGTCTCACTACAAATTGCTCAGAATTGGCAAGTACATGCACTGCAGAAACTAAAGCCACCAGCAGATCAACCAGAAATCAAATATATAGAACGCTACTGTAGGCTTCAAGAAGCTGTTTGTATTCTCCTATGGCTATTTTCTAGCCAAGTATCAAAGGAAGCACACTACTATGCCAGATGAGATGACACTGAGTTATTGCCTAATAGAAATCCAACCCCTACTGAATTTTCCCACTTCGGTCTTTGCTATGGATATGTGCGTCACTAAGAGCTAAACACAACGGTAGCAAGTCCCCCTGCTAATTCCTCACAAAATGGTAAAAGATGCAAATTAAAATAAAAAAAGTAGAACGTTATTGTAGCCCTAAGAAGGGCTGTTGGGTTCTTGTAGAATGACTCCTGCCTAACACTATTCTAATAGAACACCCTAACGCTTTCCCTGACCAGCAGCAGCTCTCTCCCTAGCGGCATCCAGACACAGAATGAT
Source organism: Engystomops pustulosus (assembly GCF_040894005.1). NCBI lineage: Eukaryota > Metazoa > Chordata > Amphibia > Anura > Leptodactylidae > Engystomops > Engystomops pustulosus. The sequence goes on from NW_027285095.1 coordinate 161,088, forward strand.
CCGAGCAGCGCGGGCAGCGGCTAGTCTATCCCAGGGTCACCTGATCTGGCCAGCCAACCACTGCTATCGACGTGTAAGGGTACCACGTCATGCTGGGTGGAGTGCAGAGTCTCCTGGCTTGTGATTGGCTCTGTTTCTGGCCGCCAAAAAGCAAAACGGCGGGAGCTGTTATTTTCTCGAGCGGGCGAAGTATTCGTCCGAGTAACGAGCAGTTTCGAGTACCCTAATGCTCGACCGAGCATCAAGCTCGGACGAGCATGTTCGCTCATCTCTAATCATAACCCTCCATGGCATCATATCCCTCTCTATGGCATCATATCCCTCTCTATGGCATCATATCCTTCTCTATGGCATCATATCACTCTATGGCATCATATCCCTCTCTATGGCATCATATCACTCTATGGCATCATATCCCTCTCTATGGCATCATATCCTTCTGTATGGCATCATATCCTTCTCTATGGCATCATATCCCTTTAAGGCATCATATCCCTCTATGGCATCATATCCCTTTAAGGCATCATAACCCTCCATGGCATCATATCCCTCTCTATGGCATCATATCCCTCTCTATAGCATCATATCCCTCTCTATGGCATCATATCCTTCTCTATAGCATCATATCCCTCTCTATGGCATCATATACCTCTCTATGGCATCATATACCTCTCTATGGCATCATATCCCTCTCTATGGCATCATATCCCTCTCTATGGCATCATATCCCTTTATATGGCATCATGTCCCTCTCTATGGCATCATATCCTTCTCTATGGCATCATATCCTTCTCTATGGCATCATATCCCTTTATATGGCATCATGTCCCTCTCTATGGCATCATATCCTTCTCTATGGCATCATATCCCTCTCTATGGCATCATATCCCTTTATATGGCATCATGTCCCTCTCTATGGCATCATATCCCTCTCTATGGCATCATATCCCTCTATGGCATCATATCCCTCTATGGCATCATATCCCTCTATGGCATCATATCCCTCTCTATGGGATCATATCCCTCTCGATAGCATCATATCCTTCTCTATGGCATCATATGTTTCTGTATGGCATCATATCCCTCTCTATGGCATCATATCCCTCTCTATGGCATCATATCCTTCTGTATGGCATCATATCCCTCTCTATGGCATCATATCCCTCTCTATGGCATCATATCCCTCTCTATGGCATCATATCCCTCTATGGCATCATATCCCTCTCTATGGCATCATATCCCTCTATGGCATCATATCCCTCTCTATGGCATCATATCACTCTCTATGGCATCATATCCCTCTATGGAATCATATCCCTCTCTATGGCATCATATCCCTCTCTATGGCATCATATCCCTCTCTATGGCATCATATCCCTCTATGGCATCATATCCCTCTATGGCATCATAGCCCTCTCTATGGCAACATATTCCTCTCTATGGCATCATATCCCTCTCTATGGCATCATATCCCTCTATGGCATCATAGCCCTCTCTATGGCATCATATCCTTCTCTATGGCATCATATCCTTCTCTATGGCATCATATCCCTCTATGGCATCATAGCCCTCTCTATGGCATCATATCCCTCTATGGCATCATAGCCCTCTCTATGGCATCATATCCCTCTCTATGGCATCATATCATTCTGTATGGCATCATATCCCCCTCTATGGCATCATATCCCTCTATGGCGTCATATCCTTCTCTATGGCATCATATCCCTCTATGGCATCATATCCTTCTCTATGGCATCATATCCCTCTCTATGGCATCATATCCCTCTATGGCATCATATCCTTCTCTATGGCATCATATCCCTCTCTATGGCATCATATCCCTCTCTATGGCATCATATCCCTCTCTATGGCATCATATCCTTCTCTATGGCATCATATCCCTCTCTATGGCATCATATCCCTCTCTATGGCATCATATCCTTCTCTATGGCATCATATCCCTCTCTATGGCATCATATTCCTCTCTATGGCATCATATCCCTCTCTATGGCATCATATCCCTCTCTATGGCATCATATCCTTCTGTATGGCATCATATCCCTCTCTATGGCATCATATCCTTCTCTATGGCATCATATCCCTCTCTATGGCATCATATCCCTCTCTATGGCATCATATCACTCCATGGCATCATATCCTTCTGAATGGCATCATATCCCTCTCTATGGCATCATATCCCTCCATGGCATCATATCCCTCTCTATGGCATCATATCCTTCTGTATAGCATCATATCCCTCTCTATGGCATCATATCCTTCTATGGCATCATATCCCTCTCTATGGCATCATATCCTTCTATGGCATCATATCCCTCTCTATGGCATCATATCCCTCTCTATGGCATCATATCCCTCCCTATGGCATCATATCCCTCTCTATGGCATCATATCCCTCTCTATAGCATCATATCCTTCTGTATGGCATCATATCCCTCTCTATGGCATCATATCCCTCTCTATGGCATCATTTCCCTCTCTATGGCATCATATCACTTCATGGCATCATATCCTTCTGTATGGCATCATATCCCTCTCTATGGCATCATATCCCTCTCTATGGCATCATATCCCTCTCTATGGCATCATATCCCTCTCTATGACATCATATCCTTCTCTATGACATCATATCCCTCTCTATGGCATCATATCCTTCTGTATGGCATCATATCCTTCTCTATGGCATCATATCCTTCTCTATGGCATCATATCCCTCTCTATGGCATCATATCCTACTGTATGGCATCATATCCCTCTTTATGGAATCATATCCCTCTCTATGGCATCATATCCCTCTCTATGGCATCATATCCTTCTGTATGGCATCATATCCCTCTCTATGGCATCATATCCCTCTCTATGGCATCATATCCCTCTCTATGGCATCATATCCCTCTCTATGGCATCATATCCCTCTATGGCATCATATCCCTCTCTATGGCATCATATCCTACTGTATGGCCTCATATCCCTCTCTATGGAACCATATCCCTCTCTATGGCATCATAACCTTCTATATGGCATCATGTCCCTCTCTATGGCATCATGTCCCTCTCTATGGCATCATATCCTTCTGTATGACATCATATCCCTCTCTATGGCATCATATCCCTATCTATGGCATCATATCCCTCTATGGCATCATATCCCTCTCTATGGCATCATATCCCTCTATGGCATCATATCCCTCTCTATGGCATCATATCCTACTGTATGGCATCATATCCCTCTCTATGGAACCATATCCCTCTCTATGGCATCATAACCTTCTATATGGCATCATGTCCCTCTCTATGGCATCATGTCCCTCTCTATGGCATCATATCCCTCTATGGCATCATATCCCTCTCTATGGCATCATATCCCTCTCTATGGCATCATATCCTTCTCTATGGCATCATATCCTTCTGTATGACATCATATCCCTCTCTATGGCATCATATCCCTATCTATGGCATCATATCCTTTTATGGCATCATATCCCTCTCTATGGCATCATATCCTTCTCTATGGCATCATATCCTTCTCTATGGCATCATATCCCTCTATGGCATAATTTCCCTCTCTATGGCATCATATCCCTCTCTATGGCATCATATCCTTCTCTATGGCATCATATCCTTCTGTATGGCATCATATCCCTCTCTATGGCATCATATCCTTCTCTATGGCATCATATCCCTCTCTATGGCATCATATCCTTCTGTATGGCATCATATCCCTCTCTATGGCATCATATCCCTCTCTATAGCATCATATCCCTCTCTATAGCATCATATCCCTCTCTATGGCATCATATCCCTCTATGGCATCATATCCTTCTATGGCATCATATCCTTCTGTTTGGCATCATATCCCTCTCTATGGCATCATATCCTTCTCTATGGCATCATAGCCCTCTGTATGGCATCATATCCCTCTCTATGGCATCATATCCCTCTCTATGGCATCATATCCCTCTCTATGGCATCATAGCCCTCTCTATGGCATCATATCCCTCTATGGCATCAGATTCCTCTCTATGGCATCATATCCCTCTATGTCATCATAGCCCTCTCTATGGCATCATATCCTTCTCTATGGCATCATATCCCTCTCTATGGCATCATATCCTTCTCTATGGCATCATATCCCTCTATGGCATCATAGCCCTCTCTATGGCATCATAGCCCTCTGTATGCCATCATATCCCTCTCTATGGCATCATATCCCTCTCTATGGCATCATATCCCTCTATGGCATCATAGCCCTCTCTATGGCATCATATCCCTCTCTATGGCATCATATCCCTCTCTATGGCATCATATCCTTCTCTATGGCATCATATCCTTCTCTATGGCATCATATCCCTCTCTATGGCATCATATCCCGCTCTATGGCATCATATCCCTCTCTATGGCATCATATCCTTCTCTATGGCATCATATCCCTCTCTATGGCATCATATCCCTCTCTATGGCATCATATCCCTCTCTATGGCATCATATCCTTCTGTATGGCATCATATCCTTCTGTATGGCATCATATCCCTCTCTATGGCATCATATCCCTCTCTATGGCATCATATACCTCTCTATGGCATCATATCACTCCATGGCATCATATCCTTCTTTATGGCATCATATCCCTCTCTATGGCATCATATCCCTCTCTATGGCATCATATCCCTCTCTATGGCATCATATCCCTCCATGGCATCATATCCCTCTCTATGACATCATATCCCTCTCTATGACATCATATCCCTCTCTATGGCATCATATCCTTCTGTATGGCATCATATCCTTCTGTATGGCATCATATCCTTCTGTATGGCATTATATCCTTCTCTATGGCATCATATCCCTCTATGGCATCATATCCCTCTATGGCATCATATCCCCCTATGGCATCATATCCCTCTTTATGGCATCATATCCCTCTCTATGGCATCATATCCCTCTCTATGGCATCATATCCCTCTCTATGGCATCATATCCTTCTGTTTGGCATCATATCCCTCTCTATGGCATCATATCCTTCTATGGCATCATATCCCTCTCTATGGCATCATATCCCTCTCTATGGCATCATATCCCTCTCTATAGCATCATATCCTTCTGTTTGGCATCATATCCCTCTCTACGGCATCATATCCCTCTCTATAGCATCATATCCCTCTCTATGGCATCATATCACTCTATGGCATCATAGCCCTCTCTATGGCATCATATCCCACTCTATGGCATCATATCCCGCTCTATGGCATCATATCCCGCTCTATGGCATCATATCCCTCTCTATGGCATCATATCACTCTATGGCATCATATCACTCTATGGCATCATAGCCCTCTCTATGGCATCATAGCCCTCTCTATGGCATCATATCCCTCTCTATGGCATCATATCCCTCTCTATAGCATCATATCCTTCTGTTTGGCATCATATCCCTCTCTACGGCATCATATCCCTCTCTATAGCATCATATCCCTCTCTATGGCATCATATCACTCTATGGCATCATAGCCCTCTCTATGGCATCATATCCCACTCTATGGCATCATATCCCGCTCTATGGCATCATATCCCGCTCTATGGCATCATATCCCTCTCTATGGCATCATATCCCTCTCTATGGCATCATATCACTCTATGGCATCATATCACTCTATGGCATCATAGCCCTCTCTATGGCATCATAGCCCTCTCTATGGCATCATAGCCCTCTCTATGGCATCATATCCCTCTATGGCATCATAGACCTCTCTATGGCATGATATCCCTCTCTATGGCATCATATCCCTCTCTATGGCATCATATCCTTCTCTATGGCATCATATCCCTCTGTATGGCATCATATCCCTCTGTATGGCATCATATCCCTCTCTATGGCATCATATCCTTCTCTATGGCATCATATCCCTCTCTATAGCATCATATCCCTCTCTATGGCATCATATCCCTCTCTATGGCATCATATCACTCTATGGCATCATAGCCCTCTCTATGGCATCATAGCCCTCTCTTTGGCATCATATCACTCTATGGCATCATAGCCCTCTCTATGGCATCATAGCCCTCTCTATGGCATCATATCCCACTCTATGGCATCATATCCCGCTCTATGGCATCATATCCCGCTCTATGGCATCATATCCCGCTCTATGGCATCATATCCCTCTCTATGGCATCATATCCCTCTCTATGGCATCATATCACTCTATGGCATCATATCACTCTATGGCATCATAGCCCTCTCTATGGCATCATAGCCCTCTCTATGGCATCATAGCCCTCTATGGCATGATATCCCTCTCTATGGCATGATATCCCTCTCTATGGCATCATATCCTTCTCTATGGCATCATATCCCTCTGTATGGCATCATATCCCTCTGTATGGCATCATATCCCTCTCTATGGCATCATATCCTTCTCTATGGCACCATATGCTTCTCTATGGCATCATATCCCTCTCTATGGCATCATATCCCTCTCTATGGCATCATATCCTTCTGTATGGCATCATATCCCTCTATGGCATCATATCCCTCACTATGGCATCATATCCCTCTCTATGGCATCATATCCTTCTGTATGACATCATATCCCTCTCTATGGCATCATATCCCTATCTATGGCATCATATCCCTCTCTATGGCATCATATCACTCTATGGCATCATATCACTCTATGGCATCATAGCCCTCTCTATGGCATCATATCCCTCTATGGCATCATAGACCTCTCTATGGCATGATATTCCTCTCTATGGCATCATATCCCTCTCTATGGCATCATATCCTTCTCTATGGCATCATATCCCTCTGTATGGCATCATATCCCTCTGTATGGCATCATATCCCTCTCTATGGCATCATATCCTTCTCTATGGCATCATATCCCTCTCTATAGCATCATATCCCTCTCTATGGCATCATATCCCTCTCTATGGCATCATATCACTCTATGGCATCATAGCCCTCTCTATGGCATCATAGCCCTCTCTATGGCATCATATCACTCTATGGCATCATAGCCCTCTCTATGGCATCATAGCCCTCTCTATGGCATCATATCCCACTCTATGGCATCATATCCCGCTCTATGGCATCATATCCCGCTCTATGGCATCATATCCCGCTCTATGGCATCATATCCCTCTCTATGGCATCATATCCCTCTCTATGGCATCATATCACTCTATGGCATCATATCACTCTATGGCATCATAGCCCTCTCTATGGCATCATAGCCCTCTCTATGGCATCATAGCCCTCTATGGCATGATATCCCTCTCTATGGCATGATATCCCTCTCTATGGCATGATATCCCTCTGTATGGCATCATATCCTTCTCTATGGCATCATATCCCTCTGTATGGCATCATATACCTCTGTATGGCATCATATCCCTCTCTATGGCATCATATCCTTCTCTATGGCACCATATGCTTCTCTATGGCATCATATCCCTCTCTATGGCATCATATCCCTCTCTATGGCATCATATCCTTCTGTATGGCATCATATCCCTCTATGGCATCATATCCCTCACTATGGCATCATATCCCTCTCTATGGCATCATATCCTTCTGTATGACATCATATCCCTCTCTATGGCATCATATCCCTATCTATGGCATCATATCCCTCTATGGCATCATATCCCTCTATGGCATCATATCCCTCTCTATGGCATCATATCCTTCTCTATGGCATCATATCCTTCTCTATGGCATCATATCCCTCTCTATGGCATCATTTCCCTCTCTATGGCATCATTTCCCTCTCTATGGCATCATATCCCTCTCTATGGCATCATATCCTTCTCTATGGCATCATATCCTTCTCTATGGCATCATATCCTTCTGTATGGCATCATATCCCTCTCTATGGCATCATATCCTTCTCTATGGCATCATATCCCTCTCTATGGCATCATATCCTTCTGTATGGCATCATATCCCTCTCTATGGCATCATATCCCTCTCTATAGCATCATATCCCTCTCTATGGCATCATATCCTTCTCTACGGCATCATATCCCTCTCTATGGCATCATATCCCTCTCTATGGCATCATATCCTTCTATGGCATCATAGCCCTCTCTATGGCATCATATCCCTCTCTATGGCATCATATCCCTCTCTATGGCATCATATCCCTCTATGGCATCATAGCCCTCTCTATGGCATCATATCCCTCTATGGCATCATATTCCTCTCTATGGCATCATATCCCTCTATGTCATCATAGCCCTCTCTATGGCATCATATCCTTCTCTATGGCATCATATCCTTCTCTATGGCATCATATCCTTCTCTATGGCATCATATCCCTCTATGGCATCATAGCCCTCTCTATGGCATCATAGCCCTCTCTATGGCATCATATCCCTCTATGGCATCATAGCCCTCTCTATGGCATCATATCCCTCTCTATGGCATCATATCCTTCTCTATGGCATCATATCCCTCTGTATGGCATCATATCCCGCTCTATGGAATCATATCCCTCTCTATGGCATCATATCCTTCTGTATAGCATCATATCCCTCTCTATGGCATCATATCCCTCTCTATGGCATCATATCCTTCTCTATGGCATCATATCCCTCTCTATGGCATCATCCCTCTCTATGGCATCATATCCCTCTCTATGGCATCATATCCCTCTCTATGGCATCATATCCTTCTGTATGGCATCATATCCTTCTGTATGGCATCATATCCCTCTCTATGGCATCATATCCCTCTCTATGGCATCATATACTTCTCTATGGCATCATATCACTCCATGGCATCATATCCCTCTCTATGGCATCATATCACTCCATGGCAACATATCCTTCTGTATGGCATCATATCCCTCTCTATGGCATCATATCCCTCTCTATGGCATCATATCCCTCTCTATGGCATCATATCCCTCCATGGCATCAAATCCCTCTCTATGACATCATATCCCTCTCTATGACATCATATCCCTCTCTATGGCATCATATCCTTCTGTATGGCATCATATCCTTCTGTATGGCATCATATCCTTCTGTATGGCATTATATCCTTCTCTATGGCATCATATCCCTCTATGGCATCATATCCCTCTATGGCATCATATCCCCCTATGGCATCATATCCCTCTTTATGGCATCATATCCCTCTCTATGGCATCATATCCCTCTCTATGGCATCATATCCCTCTCTATGGCATCATATCCTTCTGTTTGGCATCATATCCTTCTGTTTGGCATCATATACCTCTCTATGGCATCATATCCTTCTATGGCATCATATCCCTCTCTATGGCATCATATCCCTCTCTATAGCATCATATCCTTCTGTTTGGCATCATATCCCTCTCTACGGCATCATATCCTTCTGTTTGGCATCATATCCCTCTCTATGGCATCATATCCCTCTCTATGGCATCATATCCCTCTCTATGGCATCATATCCCTCTCTATGGCATCATATCCCTCTCTATGGCATCATATCCTTCTGTTTGGCATCATATCCTTCTGTATGGCATCATATCCCTCTCTATGGCATCATATCCCTCTCTATGGCATCATATCCCTCTCTATAGCATCATATCCTTCTCTACGGCATCATATCCTTCTGTTTGGCATCATATCCCTCTCTATGGCATTATATCCCTCTCTATGGCATTATATCCCTCTCTATGGCATCATATCCCTCTATGGCATCATATCCCTCTCTATGGCATCATAGCCCTCTCTATGGCATCATATCCTACTGTATGGCATCATATCCCTCTCTATGGAATCATATCCCTCTCTATGGCATCATAACCTTCTATATGGCATCATGTCCCTCTCTATGGCATCATATCCCTCTATGGCATCATATCCCTCTATGGCATCATATCCCTCTCTATGGCATCATATCCTTCTGTATGACATCATATTTCTCTCTATGGCATCATATCCCTATCTATGGCATCATATCCCTCTATGGCATCATATCCCTCTCTATGGCATCATATCCCTCTCTATGGCATCATATCCTTCTGTATGACATCATTTTACTCTCTATGGCATCATATCCCTCTATGGCATCATATCCCTCTCTATGGCATCATATCCTTCTCTTTGGCATCATATCCCTCTCTATGGCATCATATCCCTCTCTATGGCATCATATCCTTCTCTATGGCATCATATCCTTCTGTATGACATCATATTACTCTCTATGGCATCATAACCCTATGTATGGCATCATATCCCTCTATGGCATCTTATCCCTCTCTATGGCATCATATCCCTCTCTATGGCATCATATCCTTCTCTATGGCATCATATCCCTCTCTATAGCATCATATCCCTCTCTATAGCATCATATCCCTCTCTATGGCATCATATCCCTCTCTATGGCATCATATCACTCTATGGCATCATAGCCCTCTCTATGGCATCATAGCCCTCTCTATGGCATCATAGCCCTCTCTATGGCATCATATCCCTCTCTATGGCATCATATCCTTCTGTATGGCATCATATCCCTCTCTATAGCATCATATCCCGCTCTATGGCATCATATCCCGCTCTATGGCATCATATCCCGCTCTATGGCATCATATCCTTCTCTATGGCATCATATCCCTCTCTATAGCATCATATCCCTCTCTATGGCATCATATCCCTCTCTATGGCATCATATCCCTCTGTATGCCATCATATCCCTCTCTATGGCATCATATCCTTCTCTATGGCATCATATCCCTCTCTATAGCATCATATCCCTCTCTATAGCATCATATCCCTCTCTATGGCATCATATCCCTCTCTATGGCATCATATCACTCTATGGCATCATAGCCCTCTCTATGGCATCATAGCCCTCTCTATGGCATCATAGCCCTCTCTATGGCATCATATCACTCCATGGCATCATAGCCCTCTCTATGGCATCATAGCCCTCTCTATGGCATCATAGCCCACTCTATGGCATCATATCCCGCTCTATGGCATCATATCCCGCTCTATGGCATCATATCCCGCTCTATGGCATCATATCCCTCTCTATGGAATCATATCCCTCTCTATGGCATCATAACCTTCTATATGGCATCATGTCCCTCTCTATGGCATCATATCCCTCTCTATGGCATCATATCCCTCTCTATGGCATCATATCCTTCTGTATGACATCATTTTATTCTCTATGGCATCATATCCCTATCTATGGCATCATATCCTTCTGTATGACATCATATTTCTCTCTATGGCATCATATCCCTCTATGGCATCATATCCCTCTCTATGGCATCATATCCTTCTCTATGGCATCATATCCTTCTGTATGACATCATATTACTCTCTATGGCATCATAACCCTATCTATGGCATCATATCCCTCTATGGCATCTTATCCCTCTCTATGGCATCATATCCCTCTCTATGGCATCATATCCCTCTCTATGGCATCATATCCCTCTATGGCATCATATCCCTCACTATGGCATCATATCCCTCTCTTTGGGTGAAGACACACATGGCGTTTTTGGGCCGTTTTTGGGCCGTTTTTACCAATTGCGTTTTCAGATCGTTAAAAACGCATGCGTTAAAAAACGCATCCGTTTTTTAAAAACGCATGCGTTTTTTGAAAACGCATGCGTTTTTGTCCGTTTTTCCGAAATTGCGCAATGAAAAACGGACAAAAACGCGTGCGTTTTCAAAAAACGCATGCGTTTTTAAAAAACGGATGCGTTTTTAACGCATGCGTTTTTAACGATCTGAAAACGCACTTAGTAAAAACGGCCCAAAAACGGCCCAAAAACGCCATGTGTGTCTTCACCCTTTGGCATCATATCCCTCTGTATGGCATCATATCCCTCTGTATGGCATCATATCCCTCTCTATGGCATCATATCCCTCTCTATGGCATCATATCCTTCTGTATGGCATCATATCCTTCTCTATGGCATCATATCCCTCTGTATGGCATCATATCCTTCTCTATGGCATCATAGCCCTCTCTATGGCATCATAGCCCACTCTATGGCATCATATCCCGCTCTATGGCATCATATCCCACTCTATGGCATCATATCCCGCTCTATGGCATCATATCCCTCTCTATGGAATCATATCCCTCTCTATGGCATCATAACCTTCTATATGGCATCATGTCCCTCTCTATGGCATCATATCCCTCTCTATGGCATCATATCCCTCTCTATGGCATCATATCCCTCTCTATGGCATCATATCCTTCTGTATGACATCATTTTACTCTCTATGGCATCATATCCCTATCTATGGCATCATATCCTTCTGTATGACATCATATTTCTCTCTATGGCATCATATCCCTCTATGGCATCATATCCCTCTCTATGGCATCATATCCCTCTCTATGGCATCATATCCTTCTCTTTGGCATCATATCCCTCTCTATGGCATCATATCCTTCTCTATGGCATCATATCCTTCTGTATGACATCATATTACTCTCTATGGCATCATAACCCTATCTATGGCATCATATCCCTCTATGGCATCTTATCCCTCTCTATGGCATCATATCCCTCTCTATGGCATCATATCCTTCTGTATGGCATCATATCCCTCTATGGCATCATATCCCTCACTATGGCATCATATCCCTCTCTTTGGGTGAAGACACACATGGCGTTTTTGGGCCGTTTTTGGGCCGTTTTTACTAATTGCGTTTTCAGATCGTTAAAAACGCATGCGTTAAAAAACGCATCCGTTTTTTAAAAACGCATGCGTTTTTTGAAAACGCATGCGTTTTTGTCCGTTTTTCCGAAATTGCGCAATGAAAAACGGACAAAAACGCGTGCGTTTTCAAAAAACGCATGCGTTTTTAAAAAACGCATGCGTTTTTAACGCATGCGTTTTTAACGATCTGAAAACGCACTTAGTAAAAACGGCCCAAAAACGGCCCAAAAACGCCATGTGTGTCTTCACCCTTTGGCATCATATCCCTCTGTATGGCATCATATCCCTCTCTATGGCATCATATCCCTCTCTATGGCATCATATCCTTCTGTATGGCATCATATCCTTCTCTATGGCATCATATCCCTCTGTATGGCATCATATCCTTCTCTATGGCATCATATCCCTCTCTATGGCATCATATCCTTCTCTATGGCATCATATCCCTCTCTATGGCATCATATCCCTCTCTATGGCATCATATCCTTCTCTATGGCATCATAGCCCTCTCTATGGCATCATATCCCTCTCTATGGCATCATATCCCTCTCTATGGCATCATATCCCTCTCTATGGCATCATATCCCTCTATGGCATCATAGCCCTCTCTATGGCATCATATCCTTCTCTATGGCATCATATCCCTCTATGGCATCATAGCCCTCTCTATGGCATCATATCCCTCTATGGCATCATATCCCTCTCTATGGCATCATATCCCTCTCTATGGCATGATATCCCTCTCTATGGCATCATATCCCTCTCTATGGCATCATATCCTTCTCTATGGCATCATATCCCTCTCTATGGCATCATATCCCTCTCTATGGCATCATATCCCTCTCTATGGCATTATATCCTTCTATGGCATCATATCCCTCTCTATGGCATCATATCCTTCTCTATGGCATCATATCCCTCTCTATGGCATCATATCCCTCTCTATGGCATAATATCCCTCTCTATGGCATCATATCCTTCTGTATGGCATCATATCCTTCTGTATGGCATCATATCCTTCTGTATGGCATCATATCCCTCTCTATGGCATCATATCCCTCTCTATGGCATCATATCCCTCTCTATGGCATCATATCCTTCTCTATGGCATCATATCCCTCTCTTTGGCATCATATCCTTCTGTATGGCATCATATCCCTCTCTATGGCATCATATCCTTCTGTATGGCATCATATCCTTCTCTATGGCATCATATCCCTCTATGGCATCATATCCCTCTATGGCATCATATCCTACTGTATGGCATCATATCCCTCTCTATGGAATCATATCCCTCTCTATGGCATCATATCCTTCTGTATGGCATCATATTCCTCTCTATAGCATCATATCCCTCTCTATGGCATCATATCCCTCTCTATGGCATCATATCCCTCTCTATGGCATCATATCCCTCTCTATGGCATCATATACCTCTCTATGGCATCATATACCTCTCTATGGCATCATATCCCTCTCTAAGGCATCATATCCCTCTCTATAGCATCATATCCCTCTCTATGGCATCATATCCCTCTCTATGGCATCATATCCCTCTATGGCATTATAGCCCTCTCTATGGCATCATATCCTTCTCTATGGCATCATATCCCTCTATGGCATCATAGCCCTCTCTATGGCATCATATCCCTCTATGGCATCATATCCCTCTCTATGGCATCATATCCCTCTCTATGGCATCATATCCCTCTCTATGGCATGATATCCCTCTCTATGGCATCATATCCCTCTCTATGGCATCATATCCTTCTCTATGGCATCATATCCCTCTCTATGGCATCATATCCCTCTCTATGGCATCATATCCTTCTGTATAGCATCATATCCCTCTCTATGGCATTATATCCTTCTATGGCATCATATCCCTCTCTATGGCATCATATCCTTCTCTATGGCATCATATCCCTCTCTATGGCATCATATCCCTCTCTATGGCATAATATCCCTCTCTATGGCATCATATCCTTCTGTATGGCATCATATCCTTCTGTATGGCATCATATCCCTCTCTATGGCATCATATCCCTCTCTATGGCATCATATCCTTCTGTATGGCATCATATCCCTCTCTATGGCATCATATCCCTCTATGGCATCATAACCCTCCATGGCATCATATCCCTCTCTATGGCATCATATCCCTCTCTTTGGCATCATATCCTTCTGTATGGCATCATATCCCTCTCTATGGCATCATATCCTTCTGTATGGCATCATATCCTTCTCTATGGCATCATATCCCTCTATGGCATCATATCCCTCTATGGCATCATATCCTACTGTATGGCATCATATCCCTCTCTATGGAATCATATCCCTCTCTATGGCATCATATCCTTCTGTATGGCATCATATTCCTCTCTATAGCATCATATCCCTCTCTATGGCATCATATCCCTCTCTATGGCATCATATCCCTCTCTATGGCATCATATCCCTCTCTATGGCATCATATACCTCTCTATGGCATCATATCCCTCTCTATGGCATCATATCCCTCTCTATGGCATCATATCCCTCTCTATAGCATCATATCCCTCTCTATGGCATCATATCCCTCTATGGCATCATATCCTTCTATATGGCATCATATCCCTCTATGGCATCATATCCCTCTCTATGGCATCATATCCCTCTTTATGGCATCATATCCCTCTCTATGGCATCATATCCTACTGTATGGAATCATATCCCTCTCTATGGCATCATATCCTTCTGTATGGCATCATATCCCTCTCTATAGCATCATATCCCTCTCTATAGCATCATATCCCTCTCTATGGCATCATATCCCTCTCTATGGCATCATATCACTCTATGGCATCATATCCCTCTCTATGGCATCATATCCTTCTATGGCATCATATCCCTCTCTATGGCATCATATCCTTCTATGGCATCATATCCCTCTCTATAGCATCATATCCCTCTCTATGGCATCATATCCCTCTCTATGGCATCATATCCTTCTCTATGGCATCATATCCCTCTCTATGGCATCATATCCCTCTCTATGGCATCATATCCCTCTCTATGGCATCATATCCCTCTCTATGACATCATATCCCTCTCTATGGCATCATATCCTTCTATGGCATCATATCCCTCTCTATGGCATCATATCCTTCTATGGCATCATATCCCTCTCTATGGCATCATATCCCTCTCTATGGCATCATATCACTTCATGGCATCATATCCTTCTGTATGGCATCATATCCCTCTCTATGGCATCATATCCCTCTATGGCATCATATCCCTCTATGGCATCATATCCTTCTGTTTGGCATCATATCCCTCTCTATGGCATCATATCCTTCTCTATGGCATCATATCCCTCTCTATGGCATCATATCCCTCTATGGCATCATATTCCTCTCTATGGCATCATATCCCTCTCTATGGCATCATATCCCTCTATGTCATCATAGCCCTCTCTATGGCATCATATCCTTCTCTATGGCATCATATCCTTCTCTATGGCATCATATCCCTCTCTATGGCATCATATCCCTCTCTATGGCATCATATCCTTCTGTATGGCATCATATCCTTCTGTATGGCATCATATCCCTCTCTATGGCATCATATCCCTCTCTATGGCATCATATCCCTCTCTATGGCATCATATCCCTCTCTAAGGCATCATATCCCTCTCTATGGCATCATATCCCTCTCTATGGCATCATATCCTTCTCTATGGCATCATATCCTTCTCTATGGCATCATATCCCTCTATGGCATCATATCCCTCTCTATGGCATCATATCCTTCTGTATGGCATCATATCCCTCTATGGCATCATATCCTTCTGTATCGCATCATATCCCTCTCTATGGCATCATATCCTTCTGTATGGCATCATATCCCTCTCTATGGCATCATATCCTTCTCTATGGCATCATATCCCTCTCTATGGCATCATATCCTTCTCTATGGCATCATATCCCTCTCTATGGCATCATATCCCTCTCTATGGCATCATATCCCTCTCTATGGCATCATATCCCTCTCTATAGCATTATATCCTTCTGTATGGCATCATATCCCTCTCTATGGCATCATATCCTTCTGTATGGCATCATATCCCGCTCTATGGCATCATATCCCTCTCTATGGCATCATATCCCTCTATGGCATCATATCCCTCTATGGCATCATAGCCCTCTCTATGGCATCATATCCCTCTCTATGGCATCATATCCCTCTGTATGGCATCATATCCTTCTCTATGGCATCATATCCCTCTGTATGGCATCATATCCTTCTCTATGGCATCATATCCTTCTGTATGGCATCATATCCCGCTCTATGGCATCATATCCCTCTCTATGGCATCATATCCCTCTATGGCATCATAGCCCTCTCTATGGCATCATATCCCGCTCTATGGCATCATATCCCTCTCTATGGCATCATATCCCGCTCTATGGCATCATATCCCTCTCTATGGCATCATATCCTTCTCTATGGCATCATATCCTTCTCTATGGCATCATATCCTTCTCTATGGCATCATATCCTTCTGTATGGCATCATATCCCTCTATGGCATCATATCCCTCTCTATGGCATCATATCCTTCTGTATGGCATCATATCCCTCTCTATGGCATCATATCCCTCTCTATGGCATCATATCCTTCTGTATGGCATCATATCCTTCTCTATGGCATCATATCCCTCTCTATGGCATCATATCCTTCTCTATGGCATCATATCCCTCTCTATGGCATCATATCCCTCTCTATGGCATCATATCCCTCTCTATGGCATCATATCCCTCTCTATGGCATCATATCCTTCTCTATGGCATCATATCCCTCTCTATGGCATCATATCCCTCTCTATGGCATCATATCCCTCTCTATGGCATCATATCCCTCTCTATGGCATCATATCCCTCTATGGCATCATATCACTCTCTATGGCATCATATCCTTCTGCATGGCATCATATCCCTCTCTATGGCATCATATCCTTCTATGGCATCATATCCTTCTCTATGGCATCATATCCCTCTATGGCATCATATCCCTCTATGGCATCATATCCCTCTCTATGGCATCGTATGGCATCATATCCCTCTCTATGGCATCATATCCTTCTATGGCATCATATCCCTCTCTATGGCATCATATCCCTCTCTATGGCATCATATCCCTCTCTATGGCATCATATCCTTCTGTATGGCATCATATCCCTCTCTATGGCATCATATCCCTCTCTATGGCATCATATCCCTCTCTATGGCATCATATCCCTCTATGGCAGGGAGGTCTGGTGCCCACACACATCCCCAGACTGGTCAAGGTGGGACTCCAGTGCAATCAAAATATTTCACCTGGAGTTCTGCAAATCCCTTCTCCAGGTCCATCGGAGCAGCTCAGACAGCGGCTATAGAGGAGAACTGGGCTGATTCCCCTTACATATTACAACCCAGAAGTGGGCGCTATCATTCCTGGACCTACAGAACAGCAGTCCAGATACCTACCACCATAAGGCCTGGCAGCAGCAGGGGGGCCCTGGTGACATGGGAACCCAAACCCAACCAGAACCAAACATGGACCAATCACAGCTGACCAAAGCCAATATCATGGCGCTGACAGACAAGGCCCGGGAGGAACATTTCAGTGACTGGAGGACCACCAAAGAGTCATCCTAGAAGCTGACCATCTACCAGGGTCTACAGAGAGACTACAGACTGGCCCCGTACATGGATAAACTACCGGCCCCAGAGACCGCCGGATCCTGAGCCGCTACAGACTGAGCGCCCACAACCTGCCATGGAGTCGTCCCAGAAGCTGACCATCTACCAGGGTCTACAGAGAGACTACAGACCGGCCCCGTACATCGAGAAGCTACCGGACCCCAGAGACCACCAGATCCTGAGCCGCTACAGACTGAGCCCCCACAACCTGCCACGGAGTCATCCCAGAAGCTGACCATCTACCAGGGTCTACAGAGAGACTACAGACCGGCCCCGTACATGGAGAAGCTACCGGACCCCAGAGACCGCCGGATCCTGAGCCGCTACAGACTGAGCCCCCACAACCTGCCATGGAGTCATCCCAGAAGCTGATCATCTACCAGGGTCTACAGAGAGACTACAGACCGGCCCCGTAGCTGGAGAAACTACCGGGCCCCAAAGACCGCCGGATCCTGAGCCGCTAGAGACTGAGGGCCC